>NC_092815.1:180878031-180985531 GCF_023375885.2 Dermacentor andersoni | reverse complement strand
AGCATCTGCGCGCCAAGTAAAAGTGTTTAGTGAGTTCGTTGTATGAGAGAATATGGTCCCTGCAGTACGTAACCTCCAAGCCTGGCTGCCCTAGCGCCACGCGGTCTGTAAGCCCTCGCGCAGCGTCGTGAGCCGACTAGTTGAGATTATCGGGGCTCCGTCAATTTCTCCCATGTGTGTGGGAAACCAAATAATCGTGCGCGGGTTAACGTCCTTGCCGTGGACGATCGCCAGGGCCTGACTGGAAATGGTGCCCTTGGCAAAGGCTCTCGCTTCCACCTTCGAGTCACTGTGTATTTTGGTTCTCTTGCCATCGAGGAGCGCCAGGTCGATGGCCACCTAGGCTTGAAAAAATATGTATATTGAATATTAAGCTTTCAGCACTTTTTGATAGCATCTAATATGTAACGTTTAGATATTTTAGAAGCAGCAAAGAGCCAACACACATCTAGGGTAGTTGTGTATTCCCTCTGTTTCCAAACTTTGTACAAGTTAGTTGCTCAACTATTCATGACAGGTCCAAATGACCGAGCAGGCCTAATTAACGTATCGAATCCTAAGCATAACAGGTTGATAGCGCGTTGCGTGTGCCTTTATAAGCTGATACGACAGGGACGATTCGTAAAAGGTGCAAGGAAACGAACTTCTAAATGCGTTGTACATTGTCCGAGCTGTAGCACAGATGGCTCATTTATTTAAGAGAATATCGTCTCGTAACTGGCCCTATGCATTTACCAAATTAAATATATGATGCACCAGACCCCTAAAACGGTATGTTAGGGCCTTTACGGAAACGTATTCTCGAAATGAAGACGACATGATTATTTTATTTAGAGTGGTACATTTTATTCCAGAGGTGCAATAAAAATTATTGACTGGTTTGCTTGACATATATGTAAATGTGAACGCTAACGTAATAGCCAACTCGTAGCTTCTATTTGAAATAAAACGCTGAACCTATTCGGAAGTGTTAAAAACTGTTTGTTTAGAGTGGGATTAAAATTGTTCCTATGAAGTAGACGCAATCCTGCTCGTTCGCGGTAGGATGAGAGTACGGGTAGATTAGGAGTACGCTTCATTGATGTGGCACTTTATTTATGTATTCATTGATCAATTGTTATGTAACCTGGGGGATGAGTAATTTGACTGGCTGTATTTGTTTCTGCATCTTAAATTAGAACTATCTTTGTATTCTTCAAGCCTAGCGGGAACAAAACAGAGCATGAAAAGCCGGTGGACAAAGAGTTCCTCAAAAATTAAACACTGCCTCATGCACTCTGAAATATGAGAGGTCATGAACACGAAATTCGAGCGTTGCTTTGCCAGCGACCTGCTTCATTAACTTTATGAAGGAGCTCGACGGATTAAGCAGACACGTATAAAATAAAAATAAAAGAGAGAAAAACTTAATAATGCGAAATGTAGGGAGGTCGGCATGAGGTATAATCTTCTAGCCATCTACTCTGCGCTGGAGGAAGGGGAAGAGGGAAAGAAAGAGGGAAGAGAACTACTGTGCTAATCCAGGCTGTTCATTTCGCTACTAAAGCTTCTGTATAGAAACCCGACGCCTAGATGCCTCAATGGCCATTTACCGCACAGTTTCTCTAAGGTGCAACCTTTATGTTTGGCCTTTCAACGTGCGCCTGTACAATGGTCGGTGTGCCGCACCAGGTGAGACTAGAGCAGAATGCGTAGGAGTCAATGTTGTCACATTGTAGTGACCGTCAAGAACACAGTAGCAATACTGTTAATGACGAAACAGACTCTTTATTGGGTGAACTTGTACCCCTAACAACATGTGACATCCTGATCTGCGAATCTGACCTGCGGTTCAACCGCATCGGCATTTATACGTGACTTGTTGAAAGTTCCAGTTTGATTGCTGATGCCCGCGTGCCTTCCAGGAACTGCTACATAATTCGTATCGCGCGTACAATCTGATGATAAAAGGTTCGGCGACAAGATACACAACAAACAGAATTAACGATAACATTCGAGTAATGTCGAAGTCATCGAAGCGCTTCTTGAGTTGAGCGATAACTTTAAGTTATTAGCCACTAAAATGGAGTCCACGAGAAAAGGATAAAGAAGTACACATGTCAATATGTTTTTACGAAGATGAAGGAGGGTTATCGTCGGTGATTTGAACTTTACATGGCAAGAGAAATTTTCTTGCTTTGAACGCGGGCCATGGTGCCCATCGATCATAAATGCCTATTTTGAGAAATAGGTTCACTGGAGATGTCTCAAAACACCACAGATGCACTTCGCCAAAAGAAAGCACAACAACCTCTACAGTTCAAACTATAGTGAAGAACTTCCTGTATATGATGAATGGTGACTGCAAGTAGGAACACACAGTCAATGGAAGCCGTATGGTGGCCACGACATTTGTCATCATCACCACAAGACTCATCACTTCACTGTCGCCGTCAGCTTTCCAGGGCTTATTTTCTGCAGAAATAGTGAATCGCCTAGAGGCAAAGAAAACACGCAATAAAAAAAAGTAGAGACGTTGACTCCTCGTGGAGTAACGTTGAGCGGATATTCGAACTTTTGTATAACTAATAGAATATTGCCTTATTAGGTTCGATCTCTAAATTGAATAATGACCACTCACGAATTCGAATTTGTTTCGACTAGTTTGAAGTATTATTTTCTCAAGTTCTTTTCAAAATGGAAGAATAAACCTAGGTCTGTAATGAGATCTCTCAGTTTTATCACGCTTTTAAACGGAGCAAGTACTTTAGTGATCTGCATTCTGGCAGGAAATATCCCAGATACCAGAGAGACGTTATAAACGTGTACTAAAACAAGTGAGATATTGTCTAAGTCGTATTTTGCAGGTGTAATCTGTATACCACCAGTGTCACGTATCTCATAAAATAAGCGAGTTAACTCAGATTAATTAACATGATATAACAAAATACTATCCGGGCAACTGACATGAGCGTAGCGGTCCGCATTTCTATCGACACTTATGCAGGCTGCACTGAGAAAATAATCATTAACACAATCGGGCAGCACTTCTTTTGGAATACGAATGCCGTCTTTAAATATCTCCATACTTGTATGTGAGGACGACACTCGATTTATCATGTTTAGTTTTACAAGTTTTGCGACTACCATTTTGACAAGACATGAAGTATTCATATTCATAGGAGGTCTCAGCTCTCCGAAGCTCATTAGTTAGCTCATTATGCTAACGCTTAAATATGTGTACGACAGTTGTATTACGCGACATCAGAAACTTACTAAAGAGCATGTTCTTGAACTTTATTTTGCAAAACAGCTTATCGGTAATCCATGGTTTGCGAATATGCGAAGCTGACTGGCGTTTCGTTCGCACAGGAAAGTTCTCTTTGCAACACGTGCTGAAAATCCGCCGAAATTCGTGATACACTGATTCGGCACATTATATGGCATATACATCGCTCCACTTGAATGATTGGATCTGAGTGCGAAAAATTTCCAGACTATTTGGTGTAATCAGTTGAATGGGAAAAAGTTGCTGTTCTTTCTTTTTGGTGCATCGTTTAAGACAGAAAAAAATGGGCATGTGGTCGCTCAGGCTGCACAACAAGAACGCCGGTCTTTATGATGGCCGTAGAAACATTAGTTATAAACAGATCCAGGCAACTGAACGTGACATATGTTACTGGCGTTGGCACAGAGATAACATTGGAGTGTCCGTATGACTGAAGCAAGGTATGTAATTCAATAGTCTACCGAGTGTCCGCTAACATTTTAATTTTAAAATCGCCACCCCGCATGACGTTATACTTATACCTGGAGAAGTTATACACACATAAAGAAGTTTTCGATGAAACAGGAGAAACGCGGGATTTCCTACCCGGTGGATGATAACACACTGAGTAGACGCTTCTGCCACACAGAAATGATAGAACCTCGTAATCATCGGTGACGCTTGAGAATCCTTCGATGCAGTCAACATTAATATTACCGCGAACAAGTAAGCTAACACCAGCACCGCGAGACATTGATAGCCAAGTAAATTCCAAAGTGAATTTTGTACCAGATCTCAGATAACCTAATGAAGTGAAATTGAAAATTAAAACTGCTAAAGAACTTATCTAACTCTTCATGTTTGCTTCAAGCAGGCTGCCAGTTTAGATGAAAACATTTAGTGGATGGACTGTGTTGCGAACCGATGCAATGAAAAAACTTTGTAGGAAATACCCAATCTGGACTAGACACGGTTAACTGATGACATGCAGGTTGACTCATTATTTTAGACTGCTAAGGCCAGGTGCATTCTTTACCACATATGCAGTATTACCTTCTTCCTTCCAAGTAACTATCTTTCCACCACGGTGCCAGACAAAAGAAAATCATTTGCTTTTGCCCATTCCTTAGCCCTCTTAAGCAGAACCTTGCTATACGTTGTCAAGTGTTCCGTCACATATAGGCCAGATTGAACGGTCGAGATGGATTTTTTTTCTAACCACTTATTTCGTACCGTCTGGTTCGCAACATATTTCATGATACCAGGAATTTTATCCGCCCTAGCTGGCAGCCAGTGGATTGCAGTTATCAGCATGTGTAGATTGAGCTTAGATGCGATAGCATTCATTTCGATGAGCAGGAATTCGTCTTGGGCATGCTTGAGCCGCCATGAACCCCGAAGCTCAACTTTCTGCTCTGATACTCGAGATAATCTACAGAACAAGCAATGTGCTGCAATTCGGCGATAGAGTCACCTGTTTTTTAGAGTTCTGAGACCTTGGAGGTAGGACATTTAATCTCGCCACCATGCCTAGCTACGTCAGCAAGGACGAGGCCGTATTTGTCTGACATAAGCTTGACTGATGCTTCCAGTTTGTGAAGCATCTTTTTCAGAGGTAACAGCTCGTCAAGCTTCCTATACGTCTCGCGAAGCAGAATAGCAACGGGAGTATCATCAGCACCCTTGAGACATGACAGATTTGCCTGAGCCTTGCGGCACTGTGTTAATTTCCAAGACTTCTTGTAGTCTTCGCCTTTCGGCTTAAGAGTTTTCTCTAAAACTCCAGAGCAAGAACCCAAATAGAAAATACCTAAACATTTACAGAACGTCATGTGCAGAGAGTCAGATGCCGTGTCTTCCATTCATTTCGCACAGTCACTTGCCATGCATTTCCATGTCACTGTCTTTACTTCCCCCGCTGAGCTCCGCGTTCGATCTTTCATCCTACGCTGCATTCGTTCGCTCGGTTACGCCGAGGGACGCCGACGCTCAACGCAGGAACAAGCGTCTAAGAGCTGTATTCTAAAAGCCATGTACACCTAGGAAACCTGGCATGTTTATGTTACGAAAGTGTCGTACAACTGATGGCTTAGCGATGCCTAAATATATAGCGCTAAAATTTTTAACCACATTGATCTGTGAGCACTTGAGATCTCTGTACTTTTCTGCAATTCGTGATTAGTGTTGCAAATAGTGTCTTCCATGGTTGAGTATTCTATTATCAATGCATATTGTACATGTACAGCGTTTCAAATCCAGTTTCTCTACTGTATGTTTTCTTCATTTGTTTCTTTGTCCGCTTATCTTTCGTTTTCTTCTTTTTTGGTTGTATACGTGTTATTTTTTATATTTTATAAGCAGTTACACTGATTAGTTGAATTATGATTTATTGTAAAAGAATGTTTTGTCTTGGACAGTTCATTTTGTTTTGCAGTTTGTTGTATAATATATGCAACGATTGCTTTACATCCATCTGTATTATATGCGCAGACACTGTGCGACTGTAAGAGGTGACGAGGCTAGTCAAGCGATGGTTAAGATTGCCTTTTTCTCTACCCTTGCGTGTTCTTTTTTCTATATGAAACAGAAATAGAAGATAAATTGAACGGCACTATTACCACACTGCAGCTTTTCCCTTTGGCAACACTAATGCCACTGTTTTATGAGAAGCTGGCCTTCATGAGGTAGGTTATCCGTGGGAATATGGGCCAACAAAGCCAGTTCTATGTTTTCGCAGCAAGTACCGATCATTTGATGCATATTACCTCGTGATCGAAACAAAACTGCTACTTAGAATACAATATCTAAAACATACGGGACTTCTTAACCGGAAGGAAGGAAGGAAATCAACTTTATTCAGGTCCTGCAGGCCACGAGAGCTTTGGGCTCTTCTTAACCGGAACATCAAGTTAAATGACGTATTTGTAGCACACACTCTACTCCTACGAAGCAGTAATGTTTCGTAGAAATGAGCCTGCTGTAAAGCAAGGTCTTTTTTCTAAATTTATAGAATATCAGCGTAGGAAGTCAAAAGCGGTTAGAATTCATAGTTGCACAACCATGTTTTGAGATTTTCTCATCTATTTGTCTGAATCACAATACCGCTAGCATTCACAAAGGATGACAATTTAAAAAACTGGAGCCTTATATAGGTGCGCCTATGTACATGTTCTTGGCTCCAAAAGTGCACTCTATATAACAAGCTGCTGATACATGTGCATCGAAAGTGTGATTCGTTAAGACGTCATCGGTAATGCAAGCTTGGAGCATAAGCAGCTTTTGAAAATAGAACAAGCATTTGGTGACGTATAAATGTCAGCAGGCAGGTGTTATTCGGGTTGGTTGATGAGCTTGGCTCACCTCTTGTAGTTTATATTTAAGATACACCATTCCTTCAATGCAGACGCGTAATTGACCATTGCGTAGTTTTATGCGGGTGCGCACATGTGCGTGTGCGTGCGTGCCTGCGTGCGTGCGTGTGTCGTTTCTGTGTGTGTGTTTGTGTGTGAGCTAATGCACTTAGAGCAGTTTGACTATATTTACTATGTGTTTTACATGCCGAGATCACCATTTGATAAAGAGGCACGCCGTATTGAAGGGCTCCTGATTAACTTGGACCACGTGGGATTCTTTAGCGTGCACCCAATGCATGGTATACGGGCGTTTTCTCAAATTACTCCCATCGAAATGGGGCCGCCGCGGCTGGGACTCGATTCCTTGCCCTCGGGCTTATTAGACCGACGCCTTAGCCACCACGTCACCACAGCTCGTTAGAGCAGTTTCAGAACTTCACCTCAGATATGAAATATCACACGTAGCTGCTTAGGTCGAATGCAGTGCTTCTGTGGAAACTTTGGGCAGTAAACAAACTCTCAGCTTCGCAGACCATCCTCTTGACCATCTAACTGCAAGCCTACGTGTGCACCCTATGACCAAATTATTGTATAGTAGAGTTTTAACGTTCATTTTAACTTTTTTGAAGTTATATCTTTTCAACTATTGTTTTCAGGTCATTCTTTTATTAAGGAGCCAAACTCTTTTAACTATAAAATATTTTAGCTCGCGTTGCACGTGAACATCAAGAGACCTTGCCAAAAAGCCGGAGCTGTTATCCGCGGGCTCAATATGAGAACGGAGCAAGAGCGAAACGAGAACATCCGGGCACGGTTGCGAGAACAAAACGAGAACATCTGGGCAACCAGTGAAAACTTAAGAAAACGTGGACTCCCAAACAAGTGACAAAAACAAGTGCCCAAACAAGTTACAAAAAAAAATATTGCTTCCGAATTCTTCCTAAAGCTTATTCACAATGTCAATCAAGATGTATATTCTGGTACACTCAAGTTCAATTTGTCATTTTCAATAGCGACGTTCAAAAGGCAGATACAGGGCACCATACACTTTATTGTCATCCTTTGGCGCTGAGACAGGGTTGTGTGTGCTATTTTTAACACCAGAGATCTGTGAGTTCCGTGGCACGGGTTTTCCGCCGCCTCGATAGATGGCGCCACGCTTTGTGACTAAGCCGTCAGCGTCCGGCGCGTCACGAATGGTTGTTTGGCTGAGACGAGACTCAGGTTCATTTCGGTTCAGTAAGCTTTCAGGCGTGCGTCGAGTGGCTTCTGCGTTGTTCTTCATTTCAATGCGTTCACCGTCACAAATGCTTAAGTCAAGCAATACAGCGCAATAAAAGGAGAGGTAGGACGCGTCTTCCGGAAACCGATCGCTTAGCGAGTTATACGCCAGAGCAGACGACTGGTCAACTGTGCCGACAACGGCAGGATCATGCGGCCGCTGACGAAGGCGACAACACCTCCACCGTCCGCAGCCACCTACCTAAGGTCGCACATTTGCAGGCACCCAATTCGACGCGACAAGAAAGAATAGTAGCGACGGACACTGGGCGCGCTGCACTGTTGGAAGACGAAAAGCGGTTGAAGGCGGCGGCACCACAGCAATAAAGTTTTTCACCACCACACCACCACAGGAAGCAAAAGTCGCCATAGGCGCGCGACTGTTTCCTGTCACTGTCTGTAACAGGAAACAATTGGGTCTATATGGACCAGTGCCCAGTTTGGCGTGGTGCAGTGTGGTGCGGTGGAGTGTACCACTGCGAACATGCCCTCCCCGCATTTTAAGATTGTGGCTAGTACCATCTCCAAGCAACCTGCTTTGCCGGTATCCATTTCATGCTTACATCTTCTCTAGATTAGGGGGGAGCCATCATACATATTGAATTTTACTGCATTCGTTTATTTATTGGGCCATATTATATCCTGTCAATATTATTATGCTCCTCTCCACATGTGTTCATAGCGACTGACTTCATTTTCATTCATGCTTGTTGCGGTTAATCCTGCGCGTCGTGAAACTGCACGGTTTCTTTTAGCTTTTCTTTTCAAGTTTCCTGTGGCTCATTGTTTCGTTTTACCACTAAGGCAGGAAAAAAGTAAGAACGCTTGCTTTCGCGAGAAGATTTCAAGTCGTTTTTGTCACCCCCAAGTTTCGAAAAAACAAGTTGCCCAACCCCTCCATCCCACTCGTCCCGCCACTATCGCATTGCCCCCCTCCCTCCCCACTGTTTTCCACTCCATCCCTTAAACTCCTCTCACCGAAGTCTATGCGTCCGCATATTCATCTCCACCCTTTGGATAAGACTAAGTTGGTGAAATGCACCCACAACATTACTTGTGCCTCTGACGAAATATCACAAATCTAAATGCTGAAACGTTGGCTCGACCCTAACAACTTTTATATTCGAGTGCTTTTGCTCCCTTTAAATAGCTATTATTGTGCGAAAGTCTGCCTTTTATGCATGCTTGTGCATAGGAGTTCTGTCAGACAGGAGAATGGCTTTTATATTTTGGCGCTCCCATTTTCATGCACATTTACAGATCTTGTAGAACATTCACCTTTTCCTGCATTAATTACCAACGCTAAGATAAAGCGTTCGCTCGTCTTGTCTCCTTCTGCCAATGTTGCATGCGAATAATCGTATTTGTTGCGGTCGCAAGCCAATTCACACCAATGAGCAATGCCTGGCTTGTCCGACCATATGTCTCCTTCTATGTCTTGTCTCCTTCTGCCAATGTTGTTGCCAATGTTGCCAATATGTCTTGTCTCCTTCTGCCAATGTTGTTGCCAATGTTGCCAATATGTCTTGTCTCCTTCTGCCAATGTTGCATGCGAATAATCGTATTTGTTGCGGTCGCAAGCCAATTCACACCAATGAGCAATGCCTGGCTTCTCCGACCATACGTTAGGCGGAGGGCAACATATGGAATAAGGACACTTTTAAAAGCTCGGTATGTGTTTAACCAGGAAACACTACTCTCTTTATACTACTCATTTATCCATTCACATATAAAATATTGCATTGCATGCTGGGGCCATACGTATCGTACCCCCTTACAATCATTACAAGTACTACAAAGCCAGGCTGTTAGAATAATTACATTTAGTCCTAACCATTTCAATTCGAAATACTTATTACACAACTATAATACTCTTACTGTGGACGAGCCTATTAACTTTAGTCTTGGTACGTTTTTATATCGACAACTAAATAACGCTTACCGCAACAGTCTTATACCTCAGTCTTGTCTAACGAATACTAATCTTACGCGATTTGCACTAAACAATAACATTATTCTTCCCATGGTTCGCACAAATTATGGTAAGCAGAGTGTCCATTTTTCGTCCGTTTCCTTCTGGAACAGACTACCTCCTACTATCAAGTCATGCAAATCATTTCAATTTAAACGACAACTAAAAGACCACATTTTATCATCTGCAACCACTTAGATAAGTATATTTTCCCCTCCAAATGTCCATTTGGCTACGCAACACAATTTAAAGTTCATTTGGTTAGGTCTCATTATCCATTTACTTTCAAAATGATGTTATAGTTCTGTAATTAGTCTAATGTAATAATAATTATTATACTTTTTTGCTAGCATGTCTGCTGCTGATTTGTTTAGTACTGCCAAACCTAAAACAATACTAAGTTTGTTATCTTTGGAATATTTTACGCTATTTGTTGCAACTGTTGTTGTTTATATTCTTACTTATATGCTGTACAGGAGGTCCCATTACAGTCTTTGACCTCGGGACCTCCTCCTGTATAATACTGCCTTGTACTATATCTTGTCTATTAATAATAAAACCTCAATAAAAAAAAAACCTCAATATGAACAACCTAAGTAAAGGAGTAGGGATCGCAAGCTATCGCTCGGAAAAAATGAAAACAAAAATTGCAGAAAATTCACCGTCATTATGCGAACCTTGCTGTCGACGCGATGAAGCGGTAAATTGCAGAGCACGCAGTGTCGTAATTTATGCCCCATTTCAGTTCTTGGGAGTTCAAGGCGCGTGTCTGGACTGCCGAAACGGGACGTGAAGACTCCGTGAGATGTAGCTATTAGTCAACGACTCTGAAAAGCTATTGCGGTCTTTAAAAAAGTCCACGCGAGAAGCGAGTTTTCGTTGACTAGGTAATAGCAATGAGGAAAGTGACCGCAACCGCAGATCCATATATTTAATTTATAGTTCTCTGCTCTACTAATTGGATGTAATAACGTAATGTTTGATAGTGCCTACGCATTTCATCTTGGGCTGTTTCACGTTCGGTGGTTGCTGTTTCAAGTTGCTTCAGTTTGAGTACATTAGTCGCTAATCATACAATTCATTATATTGCCACGTGTATTTATCTTTTAGCGGTGATCGATTTTAACCGGTTAAGAAACGTTAACGGTAATCGCTGAGTCCAAGACGCGCATTTATGTGTCGTAATTTCGAACGTTAGAGCTCGTTCTGTCTTTTGCCTATACTGTCGCTGAGCCTTGCGTATTCAAACTGTGCGCGTGTGGCACAAATAGTGGTGCACATTCAAGAACTTACGCGTGCATCTGTGATTACGCTAGAAGGTTCATTGAGCCATCTATAAATAGCCGAGGCATCTGATAGTGCGATTAGATTTGACAATTGCCAATATCATTGTCCCTCTGTGGTAGTCATTTTGTGGGCATTGGCTCGCCCAATAAAGAGCTAGTTTCGTTATTCGCAGTTGCTTCACTGTCTTATTCTTGAACGTCACTAAAACATAACCATATACAAACAAATATGCAGACGACGGTTGATATATCAGAGGCTGCACCGGGACACCATCGTAAATGGGATAAAGCAACGGTGCCCACATGCCAATACGAATTTTCGAACACGAGTTGAAGGGGAAAGTGGAGATCAGTACAAGCTACATTCTAAGATTTATTCCAAAAAGGCTCGCACCAATTTCTTTTTCTTAACTGAGAAACAGCTGCAACAACAACGACATGGCTGATCGGCCACCCTGACGACGAAGACGTTGGCACCGGGTTGAACAAAACGACAACGGTCTGTGTGCTGATGTGAAGCTTTCATCGTGGTTGGGGCAACATACTCGCAGCAGAGGCGACTGCCGCTGAATACATCGGAGAGCAAGACAGCTGCAAGAAGTGTGCAGTTATACGTACTATGCGCGTAGCGATTTCTACTCTCTGATGCTTTTTGGCATGTAAAATGTCGAATAAACGTGTAAAGGACAACATATTCTATGCGAATTTCTTTCTCTTTCTTTTTTCTTCAAATTAGTAACAATGAATGCATAATGTAAATTCTAACTTATTACAAAGTGCCTGGGCTTCCGTGATTGCAGTGCTCGCGCACTTTCACCGCGAGAGCCCCAACAACGTGACGCTGGCGCACACTCACATACATTGTACCGTTAGAAATGAAAGGAAAGTCCTAAAAAATAAAAAAAAGGCATGTGACAACACATCCGCGCTCCACAAATTCTATCGCTATCAAACGCAAATGTGGGCCTAGCTTAATCGCGCAAGGATCGAGTTGCCGTGGCAAGTTGGCACGCGCACATGCATGTGCGCATGCCAGCTTCTTTTACGTCGAAAGCGCAGGAACGACGTGGGCAAATTTCTAGCATTTCGTTGACCTCTGCATGAAAGCCTGGCTTCGCGTAGATTCGGAAATGTGCGTTGAATGTGAATTAGGTTCTATAGAGAGGCAAGTTGCGGAGGCGTTGGTGAAAGAGCGCGGCAATGGTTTCAAGGGATGTCGTAACACGGGTAGGGGTCTTTTGAAGTTCAGTCTTTGTATATCGTTCGCTCCCTGTACAAGGTTGCGTATTGTGACGAGTTCGAGCGTCGCCGTAATTCTGGGCGCCGACGAGTAGATCGGCCTCTGCTCGAGGGTTTTTGGTTGAATGTCGTGCTTTTTAAAGATTTCTTTTAATTTACCTACAGTATGATGAAAAAAAGTGTACGCTGACCAAGAAAAAAATATTTTGTGAAAGCTTTACCCTTGTTGTGAACAAGGTTTGTTCTTCATTGAAATGAACATTAGGAGACGTTGGCGCCTTTATGGTGGCATCGGCTACTCCTTGTCACTTGGCAAAGGAAACAAATTTGCCTGAAAAGGGCGAATAGCGACACAAGATATGATACTCAGTAGAACGCTGGATGAATAAAAAATATACAGACCAACAGTAAATGAGTTGCAAAGTTTTGTGCATTAGTTCAGTGCACGTATTCATATTGAAAGTATGATACCCTGAACAGCCAAAACACACAACACTTGTAATACACTGCAAATATACAACAGAATTATACATATTGCGTAAAAGTTGCGATCACCACACAAACCAATTATGAACCACAAACAACACTTATGTTACTCAGTTAGCGCATTCGGGTCATCTGAAACTTAATATTTTCCGAAAATGTTGGTGTCTTCTAAGAAGTTTTTCAGAGCAAGCAGTGCTCTTTTTTGAGGGCCCGCAGTTGGCCATGGGCCAAGTATCTTTTTTAGAGTGAATGGTCCTCTGTATAATGTCAACAAATTTGCTTGCGGTACCCTTCTTTGTGGATCGTATTTCGTGCACTCAAGGAGAAGATGATGCATATCTTCGACTGGATGGCCACAAGAACACTGCGGACTAGAGACACGTTTTATCTTGTACAAGAAGTGTTTCGTAAATGCAGTACCAAGACGCAGGCGGTGTACCAATGTTTCAAATCTTCTGTTGTGCCTTAGATCTTCCGGCATTGATAAATTTATACATGGCTCTAAATGTATAACTGCGAGTTTTAGGTTTGCTCATCAAACCAGGTGGTTTTGCTGAGGCGACAAAAAATATGTCCCAGGATCAGGCGCACTATATATTGGCCGATCCCAGCCACCACGTCAGAAGATGCGTCGAAGCTTTCTGGACTTTGTTTCAATACGCTGAGAAAAGAAAGTTTTTTGCCAGCATTTAGCCAGCCAAATTACAGCATGTAAATAGTTATACACAGCATAAAGCTCTTTTCTTCAATCCACAGCACGCAGCAAGGTTCATTCCACGAGCGTGCATGGTAGGGTAATGTGAACGATATCTTCAAAGGAACACATATAATCATGTTTAAAGGATCGAAAAAATATCATCTCACCTCAATTATTAACTGCCCTTCCGCAATATGAAAAGCGGTACTTTCACCGTGAGAAGTTTGGAAAGCCAGAAAAAGTGCAAGAAAGGCCGGTAGAGACGCGACTTGTAAAGTTGCCGTACGAACTTGCCGTATAGCATCATTGAATTTGGTTGCGGTTGCTAGCACCTAGTTAACAGTTTATCGGAAAAAAATCGACCAAATTGTGTGCTAGACATTGGATATGACAAATTTTGTCAACTTTCGCTTTGAAATTTCTGACGTGACACTGACCTGCTGGAGCTGGGGTTTCGGTGCGAAATAAAAATGTTACTTTGGTCTTCACTTACATTTGATTAATCTACCTAATATAGCGAATAAAACAAGAATACAGATTTCGAAGAATACTTTGTGACTCTTACGCGTATAGCTTGTACAAACTAAAAAGCTGTCGCAATCGGTGAGGAAAAATATATTCGGAATGCGCGTCTGTTCCATTACAGGAGCTGAAAAGAAAGACTGTTAGGTGAAATAATCAAAGCCGCTGTAGTTGGGAGATTCTCAATCCCAACGTTTTTGCAGAGGATGAACACGTTGATATTATCCTCTCTTCGGAAACCTCTTGTTTTGGCTGTTAATGTTGTAAGGTCAATTTGTCGATGTTCAACGCCAGTGCCCACATTACAGTGTGCAGAGACAATTGCCTTCCATCGTGCTCAACCAGTTGGACGACCAATTACTGCGATAGCAAATATATATATGGAGCACCACGGCGACGCCATCGGCGTCGCCATGGGGGTCCATATAAAATCCAAGGGCGATTACACCGTCGCCGCGCGTCGTATGCTGTATGTGCCATCGTGGCTCAATCTGGCGCGCACAAAGGAAGAAAGCGGAGAGCCGATGCGCCGTCTTCGATCTCGCGAAATGCCGTGCGGCGTTGGGAAGGAGGGAGGGATGGAGGCGGGGGGGGGGGCGGCGGCTTCGTCTTTGCCAAGTGCGTACTTCGCACGGTCGTACGCGCCGTATATTGAAAGGGATCTTCAGACGGCTCATACCTTTGTGTGCGCTGAGTTTTCCTCGCTGTTGTGTTGAAACTAAAGACCGCACGAAGGCAACTTCACTTGCTCCTGCTGCCACGCTTGCTCACACCAGCGTTTTGACAGCGAGTGTCCGCCCACATTGAGTGTCGTGTGTTCATGGTTGCTTGTGCGCGCTGACACTATGCTTGGCAATACCGCTTGACAGCAGCGGGGGCAGCGAAGATCACACCTGAAAATACAGTCTTTCTTGTCGCCGCAGATAGCCTATCAGCCAAGCCAGAGCTGCTTCTTGCCGCGAATTCGCGTGCAAGCGTCGGGGGTGTGCCAACAGTATCTGCTGGAGTCGCATCACCGTACTGCCATCAAGGGCCATTCAATATTACATAAGCTGGATGCCATAGCGCATCAGACCACTTGGCAGCAGCGGAGGTAGCGAAGGTCATGCCTGAAAATACGTGTTTCTTGTCGCCGCAGTTTGGATACAATCCTTTATACATATTTATTTTTCTTTGTTTTATTGTTTTGCTGCTGTCCTGCTGCCATAAATGTCTACTGTTTATTTTGATTTCCTGTCCTGCCATGCTATTCGATTTGAAGAAGACATAAGTAAGAAAATGAAATAATTTAAATCTAAAATCGAACGGGATTTAAGAAAGGAGTTGAGGGAAGTCAAAGAAAGCATTGATCTTTTAAGTCAGCAGTTTAAAGAAAGCAAAGTGAGAAATTAAACACTGCAACAGGAGAACGAAGCTCTCGAAGAAGAGAACTTACCACTGAAAGAGGAATATGATATGACTGTGAAACAGCTTACAGATCATGAAAAAAGAGTCACAAATAGCGAGAATTACTCTAGAAGAGCAAGTGCAGAAATCAAGAGAATTGAGGAGGAGAGGAATGAAAATCTCCATAAAATAGTGAATCAAATGGGTATAGCTCTGAATGAGCCAGTAACAGTTAGCGACATTGATGTCTGCCATAGAGTGAAAACCAAGACTGATTCTTCTTGTTGAAACATCATAGTGCAATTTAGAAGCCGCTCGAAGCGTGACGCCTTTCTACTGAAGGCAAGCAAAACTGGGCTATCAACAAATGGCATCGGTCGCTCTACTAATAAGCGTGTATATACTTATTAACGAGCATCTCAAGAAGTTGCTTGGCATGACAATCAGCAAAAAAAAGGCATGCGAATGGAAATTCGTATGGACAAGGGATGGAAAAATTTTGGCTCGAAAGGATGAACAGTCCAGAGTACTTCGCGTAAACAGTGAAACTGACATTGTAAAAATAGTTTGAGTGAATAGGGTCATACCTCTGACAATCGCTCCTACCCATAATGACATTGCAACCCGAAGATGTTAACAGTCTTGCAGCTTCCGAGAACGCTAGTAGACGAACGCGTTTCCATTTAAACATCAGATGTGCCTACCATAAACAGGACTTGCTAAACCTTTTGTTGTACAAATTTTGTTTTAAATTCGACATAATTATGCTCACTGAAATGTGGCTGAATTCGGACTGCGATGCCATGATAATTACGACGCTTTTTATCTGAACCGCAAGGATAAACATGGTGTAGGAATGCTACCGAATATCAGAAAGTGCATCACTTGTGATCTACTTGCTGAATTTCCTGAATCATGCAGAGTGCCTTGCTATAATTTTACAGAAATATACTGTAGCTCTACTGTACCACCCTCGAGATGGAATTATCGATACATTCGTTGCATAGTTGGACGGGTTATTGAACTATGCATGTGGATATGAACAGGTACCTATACTAGGTGGTTATTTTAATACAGACATGCTGAATTACTCAAGCGCTCAACACAAGTTGCATATAATGCTATCTTCATACTGTTCGACTAAAGTAGTAAGAGATTCCACTCGAATGGCAAAGACAACGAATACATTACTTGGCTTGTTTATAACAAACCTACCAGAGCACAAAGTTGTTGGCGGTGTATTGGCATAAAGTATTATAAATCACTTGCCTAGTTATTTTTTTGTTCACAAAAGTGCTTAATCGAGACCGTACATCTCAACAGAACAATAATGTACTAGATATTTGTGAAAAAACATTGCAAAACTTGCGCAGTAACATGATAAAAAAAGATGGGATGCCGTATATATGTGTCATACCTCTGATGATGCATATGATGAATTTTCGCGCCTCTTTATTCATGTACATTCGAAATCATTTCCATATATCACGCATAATATATATTAAAAAGCAAGAAAGGCCTGGGTAATTAAGGAGTGCTCTAAGATGATTAAAAAGAAAGATAAGCTTTTCAATAGGGTCCTCCAAAGGGGTAACACTGCCAACTGGGATACATTTCGGACACACAAAAGAACAACTAGTCACTTATTATTAAATACTACGCGAAACTATCTCTACAATTTGATGTCGGGGATAAACAGAAAGTGGACATAATGTGAAGGACATTTAATGCGCTAGTAAATCGGGTACCTAAAATCTGGAGATTCGTGAAATAACGCCGAACAATCAAGTTAAGCAAGGAACTGAATAGCTGAAGAATTTAATGACTACCTTATAAACCTAGTCACTAGCTGTCATTCTACGGAGGCAATAAATGGTATCTCCAGGCATTTGACTAGCACACAGACGAATATCACATCTGAGAGTGAAATATACATCGTGTAAAAAATATCTTAAAAAACAGCTGAACGTGAGATATTGGCAACATTCAAATCTGGCCAGTAAAATGCGTTCTTGACATCATACTGCCACAGTTCGTGTATATTTATAATCTTCCATTCGCGATAGGTGCTTAACCGAAGAAAATACAAATAGTAAAAGTTATTACGCTATTAAACGGTGGAGAAAAAGACAACTTATCAAATTGCAGGTCAATCTTTATACAGCCCGTGTTCTCCAAAGGTATAGAAAAAATAATGCACGCTAGAGTAATTAGATTTGCAAGCAAATACAATTAGATTAGCTAAACTCAATTCAGATTCAGAAAGGGGAGGTCGACAGAAGTTGCCCTAGTCAAGCAAAAATAAATCATTTTAAAAGCCTTCGATGAAAAACACCTTATAGCTGACATATGCATTGACTTCTCGAAGGCCTTCGATCACCTAAACAATTGAAATCTTTCAGAAAAATTTAAATTATATGAAATTAGAGGCTTACCGCTCGCTCTTATAACATCCTACCTGGCAGATAGAATGCAATGCGTTTGAATGCAGGGCAATTGATCTCCGTAGAAAGCAGTTACCACTGGTGTTCCCCAAGGGAGCACACTTGGCCCATTCTAATTTAACTGCTATATAAATGACATTGCACAAGTTAACTATGGTGCAGGATACATAACTTATGCAGATGATGCAATTTTTTTTCGCAGTCATTGTTATGAAACTGTTTAAATTAATAATAATGAAGCTCTCCACGATTTACACAAGTGGAGCTTAATGAACTCTCTTGAAATCAACATAGCTAAAACAAAAGGTGTAATCTTCACACTTCCACGATCACTTGATGCACATACTTTGAATCTTATCTTAAGCAATTCACGCAGAGAAGTTGTTAATTCTGTAAGGTCACTTGTATTTTTTCAAAAGCATCTTTCATATGACATCCACGTTATCGATGTTGCTACACAGACAGCAGAGGCAGTAGGAATTCTGGCGAAATTCAAATCCCACTTACCATCAGCTGTAAAACTTCATATCTATAACGTCCTTTTTTCGCTGTTTAAATTATTGGTGTCTACTCTTGGGCACAACAACGTTAACAAACCTGAACCAGCTGCATATATTAGAAAAGAAAGCACTTCGTCACATTGCGTTCGTGAAGAAAACTGCACACGCAAAACCCCTGTTTCTAGAATACAGTCAAGTGTCTGTACGTAACTTCTAACCGTAATCGGTAATCTAGCCGAAAAGTGTGAATATGATTCAGAAGGACTTCTACGTGCGCTTTCAGAGTTTACACCACTCACAAGGTATTATAATTCACGCAGTGATGATATCTGGAAAATACCCTTTACACGCGTTATGTTAACAAAACAAATGCTTCGCCCCGCAATTCCAAAACTGTTAAGCGCACATCATCAATACGGAATCAATTTAAAACTGGGAACTGTGCAATGAAGACATTTTGTCATGAAGGATTGATGAACATATTTGATGTAATTAACTCCACATTATGTAAAATGCTATTGCAGATATTTTTTTGCATTATTAGAGACGGGCTTGGACAAGCGGCTGTGACAGCGATGTCACGTACCGCACAAGATTGACGGACTGTAACTGACGATGTGTGTGCTGTGTTATGCGCTCTCTGTCCCTCTCCTCCCCATCTTTCATCCCCCCCCATCCCGCTCCCATGTGTAGGGTAGCAAACCGGTTACGCTAAACTGGTTAACCTCCCTGCCTTTCCTTCTTCACTTCTTCCTACCTCTTTGCAATATTAAAATTGTATAAAGGAATGATGAATTAACTGTAATGTATACGTGAGTGACTTATCATTATGCAATGCGCGCCACTATTTTTGTATTTCCACGCTCTTACTGTATGCCATGTAAACGGCGGCTCGAAGCTTCTCAAGGGGAATGTTCCACTTTGTTTTAGCGAGCCATCGTCTTCCCCCAAAAGAACAGACTTGCGGAAATATTGAAATTTTGATCTGATTTTATTTTATTTCATTTGCTCACGTCAGTAAGCGAATGTTTCCTAGTTTATAAGGCCGATAAAACTACTATCTATACTTCTACAGCTAACTACTAATTTGCAATCGCAATCGATGGGCCACCTTCCGTGCAGAACTGCGACATTTTATTGTGATAGAAATTATACGCACATTGCAGTCACATTCCTGTCGTCGTCGTCGTCGGCGTCGCCGTTCTTCTCCGGCGGCTGCTGTTTACGGTGCGGCGGTGCGGGCGCCGTGTCTTGAAAGCGATCTGCGACGTGGCCAAAGTGCCCGGCTGCGCGGGCCTCATCTTCAAAGCGATCTGCAATGTTTGCAGAGTACTCGTAGCGCCGGTAGCTTAGTAAGCACGGTGTTTTTGTTGTTTCGTTTGCGTCGAAGCAAGAGACGCATGAAGGTCAATTCGATCACTTCTGCTGCCACGATTCCTCACTCCAGCATTTTGACAGCGAGTTTCCGCGCTCATCGATCGAGATGTGTTCATGTTTACCTGTGTGCGCGTGGCCCGGTGCTTGTAAATTTAGTCAGTAAGCCAATGTTTAGAAATTAATGCGCCCGATAACACTACTGCACTTGCTTCGTATAGCTACCTACTAATTTGCTATCCCAATCGGTGCTTCGCCTTTCGGACGAAACGGCGACATTTTATAGAACATCTGTGGGACTCAGAAGGCCATGCAAGCGCTAGCGCTTCTTGGGTTTGACCGGCCTGTTTGAACGTCTGTAACACGAACGCCTTCTTGTTACCCTGTTCCTGTTATTTCTACAGCGCGTCTTTTCGGCTCCTATTCCTGCTGTGAGCATCGGCAAAGCCACCTTGAAAAAACTTTTTTTTTCTAGGTGGCTTGGGAGAAGAAGACGAGGAGGCGTGCGGAGGTGTCTTGCGTGCGCTCCCAGGTTTTTCTATGTTCCTGGCGGATTTATGCTTGTGCTCAAGCCAACTTCGATTGGAATCATCAGCGGAAGTCACCAGGATCACCTGGATACCAAAATTGCGGCAAGTGGACCCAATTTTCGGCTATTTTTCGACTCTGACGCGTCGTCCCGGCAGCTGCGTTCGACCTAGCGTCGACTCCGACCACTGCCCGCCGGCCAAGCGTCGGTGCGCCGCGCTGCCGACCCCTGGGGCTTAGCACGGCTGGATATTTTCGGCGAAAATGGAGGTTGTTGTTCAAGGGGAGGATATTTTTCCTGAAGAATTTTCCGAGAAGGTCGGTTGGTTCACCATCAACGCAAGCCAGCAACGCGGCAGCCAAGATGGCGGCCGCGAAGGAGGAAGCCAAGGTGACGGCTCGGATCGAAGAAAGAGACAAGATGGCGGCCACGGCCACGTGAGCACCAAATCAATCAAGATGGCGGGGAGGAAATTGGCGCTGCGCTCCGTGGCGTCACAGCAACCACGCCTACCTACTGGCCTGCATAAGGTGATAATCCGACCGAGCGGAGGATTGAAAGCTCTATCTTTGGGTGGAGACGTGAAGATATATGAGATTGTTCGAGCCGCTGCGGGCGTGAATTTGAAGGAGGCTAAGGAAGACATTATTCAACTTAACACCAAGCAAAACACCATTTTGGTGGGCACCATGAGTGAAGAAAGAATGCATCGGTACCTGAAGATAAACATACTTCAGGTTGATCAGGCAAAATACGAAGTAAACGCCTACCTGTCAGCCCCCGATGGCAGTGGCAAAGGAGTTATTCATGGGATCCCGGTGGAACACACGGAAGCACAGATTCTGGACAACCTGGATTGTTCAAGGAACCCCAAAATCAGAGGGGTCAGAAGAATGGGGAAGACATCGACCTCAGTTCTGATACTCTTCGTAAACGATAATGTGCCGTTTTATATTTATTATGGAGGCGGGCTCCTCAAGTGCTTCCTCTACAAAAAGAAGTTTGAGGTGTGCAACGCATGCGGACATCTTGGGCACCGCTCTGATGTGTGTCCGGACCCGGACGACGTCAATTGCCGCGGCGGCGGTACGGTGAACCCACCGGATGGACACGTGTGCGATCCCAAATGTGCTCTTTGGGGAAAGGGGCATGAACTGGGCAACAAGAAGTGTCGCGAGATCTACCGAACTCCGTACATCGTCAGGAAACGCCGGTGGGAGCGGAAGCTCCAAGAAGAGGAGGCAAAGAAAACATCCTCGTCTGGGCGAAAAAGCCGATCAAGAAGCCGGGAGGGCTTCCGAAGCCGCTCCGGCTCCTTCCCTCGCCTCGATCACCCGGGCCGTTCGAGCTCCAGGGGCTGCTCCAGCTCCAGGGATCGTTCCGGCTCCGGGGTCCACTCCGGCTCCAGGGCAAGATCGTCGTCAAGGCCGAGGAATGAAGGCAACAAGCAAAGGGAGGTGAGCTGGGTAGATAAGGTCTCCCCAAAAAATACGGAGTCCGAGGAACTGGCCAAGATGAGAATCACGATAGAGAAACTCATTAAAAGAGTAGATGACCTCGAAAAGGAAAACGCTATGCTAAAAAGGGAGAAGAAAGTAGCTAACGCAGTCAAAACAGCTAACACGATTGGAACCCACCCAACCGTTGAAAGCACTGTGGCGATGCAGGTAGATGACACCCGCTCCCCACCTCTGAAAAGGAAACCAGGCACGAACGCGCCGCAAGAACCCACAATGGCAGATCTGTGCAAGAAAATGGACGACTTCCAGGCGAGCTGGGAGGCAAAGTTCGCATCAGTCACCCAAGCCATCCAGGCGCTATCGGAAGAAAGCCAGAAACACAGGGCCGCGTTGGTGAGCATTAATAACTGGCAGAGGGAAACAGAACAGAAGGTACATGGTGGTTCTCAGACGGCTGCGACCCTAATACCACTGGGTGATAATCCACAATTCAATCATGGCCAGTCACAATAAACACACGATTTGGCAGTGGAATTGCCGCGGGTACCGTCGCAAAAGGGCGGTCCTACAGCAGCTTCTTCTTGGCAAAGACAATCCGGACGTAATCGCTTTACAAGAAACTGCGGGGATGGCAAAATTATCGGGCTACATATCATTTAGTACAGATAATAGAAGATCCGGGGTAACCACCCTGGTCAGGAGAAACTTGGCAGTCGTTAAGCACGACACGGAGGTTATCAACGTAGACCACGTCCTTGTTGAACTCATTCCAGCAAAAAAGAAAGAAGGCAGCCTCTTTGTTCTCAATATCTATAGCAGCCCGAAACAAAGGAAGGCCCGATTTGGACCTCTTCTCCAAAAAACTCTGCGTATTGCCAACAGGCAAGCTTTGGTAGTGGTGGGAGACTTTAACGCCCAACACGCTGCCTGGGGGTACAGAAAAGAAGGAGTTAAGGGAAGAGAACTCTGGCTGGATGCACAGCAAGAGGGGCTCACCTTAATGACCGACCCCCAAACCCCCACTAGAACGGGGAATAGTGTCAGCATAGACACCTCACCCGACCTCACATTCGTCAAAAACGTGGGAGATGCAACCTGGGTTAATACCCAGGAAAATCTAGGTAGCGATCACTTTATTCTCGAAACAGTGGTGAGCGCACGCCCTGCCAGGAGAAAAGGCAGAAACCAGCTAATTGTTGAATGGGATGCCTTTCGCGAAATAAGAAGGGAGACGGCTGTGAGTGAGATAAGGGATATTAATGAATGGGCTAAGAAACTGGGCCAGGACGTTAAAAACGCAACCAAGGAGATAACGGAGGATTCTGCACTGGAGATAGCGGACAGCCACCTCCTCCATATGTGGGAGGCTAAGCTCAGCATGGAAAAACGGCTCAGGAGGCAAAGGTGGAACCGCAATCTCAGGAGACGGATCGCTAGGCTCAATAAAGATATAGAAGATTACGCGCTCAAACTAACCAGGCAGAACTGGGAGTCCACCTGCGATAGGATGGACGGAAATATAGGCCTAGCTAGGACATGGAATCTACTCCGCTACCTGCTGGATCGACAGGGCTGCAAAACAGCGCAGCGACAGAACCTTCAAAAAATTCTTCACTTGTACGAAGGTACGGAGGTAGATCTAATGAAGGATATACAGGAGAGATACACAGGGGACACTAGCAAGGAACCCCTACCTAACTATGAAGGCGTAAGCAACTCCAGCCTAGACGAACCCATCAGCGAGGCGGAGGTCCGGGCGGAGATTGCCAAGCTCAAAACCAAATCAGCTTCAGGCCCGGATGGCGTTAGCAATAAAATGCTACGCAATCTAGACGATAACTCTATAACTGCATTAACTAACTTTATGCAGAAGTGCTGGGAAGAGGGTAAACTACCAAATCAGTGGAAAACCGCTAAGGTGGTGATGATCCCAAAACCAGGCAAGAAACTCCAGATAGAGAACTTAAGACCTATCTCTTTAACCTCTTGTGCAGGCAAGCTTTTGGAGCACGTTATTCAAACGCGGCTCAATAACTACATGGAGGATAATGACCTCTATCCGCATTCGATGGTGGGCTTTAGGCCCAGACTCTCCACCCAGGACGTGATGCTGCAACTAAAACACCAAATCATCGATGCGGAAACGGGGGACGCAAAGGCAATTCTAGGGCTTGACCTAGCGAAGGCTTTTGATAACGTCACACATAAAGCCATTCTTGAGAACCTTCAGGACCTGGGAGTAGGCGTACGAACCTACAATTACATTAGGGACTTCTTGTCAGACCGAGAAGCAAAAATCCATATTGGAGAATGCCAATCGGATGACATTAAATTAGGCAGCAAAGGGACCCCGCAGGGCTCTGTGCTCTCGCCCTTTCTTTTCAATGTGGCCATGATCAAACTCCCTGAAAGATTGGAGGCTATTGAAGGACTAAATCACAGCATATACGCTGATGACATTACGTTTTGGATAGCTAGGGGCAGCGATGCCCAAATAGAGGAAACCCTCCAAAAGGCTATCCAGGCAGTTGAAGGTTACGTCGGACCTAGGGGACTTAAATGTTCACCGCAAAAATCGGAACTGCTTCTATACCAGCCGAAAGGCAGGGCCAGTAAGGAGGAACCACAAATCTCTCTCACAGCTGGGGGGATCCCCATTCCAAAAGTGGACAAAATCAGAGTTCTGGGACTTTTGATTCAGGCCAACAGCTTTAATGGCGAAACAATAAGGAAACTAGACGGCTGCGCACTGCAGACCACGAGGCTGATCCACAGGATCGCCAACAGGCGGTCCGGGATGAGAGAAGCGAATCTAGTTAGGCTAGTCCAGGCGTTTGTGATAGGTAGAATAGCTTATGTTGCTCCCTTCCTCAGTTTTAGGTCATTCGAGAAGAAGAAGATTGAGGGCATCATACGTAAAAGCATAAAACAGGCGCTGGGGCTTCCCATCCGCACTGCAAATGAAAAGCTTTTAGCTCTAGGACTCCACAACACTCTTGAGGAGATTATTGAAGCAGTGAGGATCTCGCAGTATGAGAGACTTGCGGGAAGCCCTACGGGCAGGAAAATCCTAGCTAGGCTAGGCATAAACTATGAGGGGCAGGAAGGCATCAAAGTTGACCTGCCGCGAAGCGTGCGGAACCGACTAATAATCCCACCACTACCTCAAAACATGCACCCAATCCATCACAAGGAACGCAGAGAGAAACGGGCCGAGGCTCTTGAGAAGCGTTTCAAAAACTCGAAGGACGTGCTCTACGTTGATGCTGCAGACTATGGCAACGGCCGCATGGCCCTAGCTGTAGCGAGCGCTGAAACTAGATTGATAGCCAGTGGCACAGTTCCAACGGATTGCTCTCAAATCGGAGAAGAATCTGCCATAGCACTTGCAATTGCAAGTGCTTCAGCCAAGAATATAGTCAGCGACTCGGTGATGAACTTTGCCAGAGGCAGAATTTCTCCCGAAGCGAACAGAATCCTGCAGACCTGCAGAGATAGCAGGAAAATTGAAATAATCTGGGCACCTGCACACGCCTCCCTCACTGGGAACGAGGCGGCCCACGAATTAGCTCGAGGACTTACATTCCGAGATGGTGGGCTAGCCGAAGGTTTCACGGGGCGAGACCGCTTAGTGTGCTACAGAGAGATCACACAACACTACAGACTAGGGCGGGTTAAATATCCTCCGGCTGATGCATCCTTAAACAAGAGCCAGGCTTCCACTTGGCGTCGCCTGCAAACCAACTCGTTTCCAAGCCCGGTGTCGTGCAGCCTCTACTACCCGGGTCAGTACTCCAGCCAGTGTAAGCTATGTAAAGCCAGGGCTAATCTTAATCACATTCTGTGGGAATGCCCACAGGCTCCCTCTGAGGGAAGAATAAAGTCTTTAGAACAGTGGGAGACCTTATTACTCAGCTCCGATCCGGAGATTCAACTGAAGACCGTCCAACTGGCCGAAATCGCCGCTAGGGTCCAAGGACTCCTGGCCGTCGTCTAGGTGGGAAGACTTAAAGCCTTCCCTACATCTGTTGGACAAATAAAGTTTTACAATCCAAAAAATCTAGGTGGCTTTGGCATCGGCGTGCTTCGGCGTCGTAGCTCGGCGTAACCGAGCGAACGAGCACAGCGAAAGATGAAAGCAAACGCGGAATGCAGCAAGGGGTGATAAGACGCGTGCAGAAAAGCGGAGAGTAGGGTGCAGCAGAACCATGAGGCAGAAAGCGGAGGATTCTATGGCGAAAGCGTGAGAAGCGTAGCGCGGCGACGATGACTACGAGATGGCGCCAGAGTAGTGCGCATCGTCTGCGAGGTCTGTAGGTGGCAGCTGCTGTGAATCGCGCCCACGCGTCACCCACGCGCCGGCTATCGCGATCTCCAGATTAGCGAGGCATTCGCGCCGCACTTCGCTCCATTTGCAACGTGCCACATGAGACAGAGTGTCCGTGCCATCGGGAAATGGAAACACGTATAGAGCTGCGCTCACATTTCCCATAAGGGAATATCAAAATCGTAGGTGAATTTTCTTTCTCACTTTTCTGTATTTCTTTTGCTCGTTCTTTTTTCCCTCTTTCCATCTTCGATTTTGCCCTCTCCCCCATAGTGCAGGGTAGCAAACCAGAGATTTACGTCTGTTTAACCTCCCTGCCTTTCATCTTTCTCAATAGGATCTCCTGTTCAGTGTAAATATTGCGCAGTTCCTACGCGCTCTAGAAAGATTTCAATAGTGCCCGAGACATGCTATGTCACAATTTATGCAGAGTTCCAATTTAAATCACTTGTAACCACTTCCCTTTGATTGATTCTTTCTTTTTTCGAAACCCTCCTGAAAGCCTGCAATGAAAGATTTACTGTGTAGGGCATGACGATCTGGTCAATTCACTATCGAGTTATGTAATAGTGGCTCAGTCGTGGTTGATTATCTTGACATGTGCAGGAAACTCATTGTCATCGTTGCCATCGACGCCCTCATTACCAACCCAGGCATACATGTGACTGTCCTTACTAATTTCAAATGAGTAAGTGATTTCAAACAGTTTCAGCCATAAAGGCGAAAGTGAACAGTAACAGAGCAATCACGTCGGTTGTACATGCCCCCGAACGAGGAGCATTTTTTCACCTCATCGCGGCCCGAGCACAAGTGTGTGAGATCGCTGCGTCATATTGGCGCTCGATTTGTCGTGCTATCCCATTACTCACGATCGCATGCATGAGGCACGGCATTTCAATTTTGGTTGTTAGCCTCGCATGCAACGCTGTAAAGCCGGTCACTGCTTTTATTTGACAATATATTTATTAATGAAGTAATTTACGCCGAAAAACTATATATCCGGAATTTCTAGCGCGTTTCTTGCAGACTCTTGGTGATACTTGGACACAGAACAGGCCATGGCCAATAATTCAATGATGTGTTCAACACAACTTTTTTTCTATATTCCTTTAATATTGCTTGAGAGATAAGAAATGTTTGATAAATAAGGCTAATGCTTGGCGCACAGAAACGGGCGACGACAAATTAGCAGGATAGTTCGTTAGTTACAACCCATAGTGAAATCTGTAAGGACACTGGGAAAATTTTCTGTTGAATTTAATTGAAGTTCGATGTTATTAATGAAGAGGAAATTTAAGTCGGCCGAAAAGACAACTTCCCGTTGACAGGAGCCGAATATCCAATTTTTTCATCACACGCGCATTGCTACAACTGTGTACTGCTTCATGTCAACTTTCTTGAATGTTTCTTCAAGCGCAGAAAATGGGTCACAGGCGTGTTTGCTAGTGCCACCCATGGCAACTGCGGCAGAGGTGATACACCCTTTTAACTGCGGCCGTTGCGTAGATGAACCTGGGAGCAGCCTCCTGGCCAATAAGCTCTAGTACGTTATATTTCTGCACTAAGACAGGCAGGCAAAGCAGTGAGAGAAAATCACCATGCAGTGAGCGAAAAATAATGGGAACCGAAGGGCGTAATTTAGTCACAGCCATACGAAATAACCAGGCAGCCAGCGAAAGCGTAGAGCGAAAAATAGTGAGGAAAATGGTAGTGAAAGTGGTAGTGGAAACTTGACGCAGGTGAAAGGCGAACCCACATGTTCCACATTACGCGTGCGGTGCTCTACTATTTAGCTATCGCGGTGGGCCTCGTCCCGTAAACTTGACGAGAGGACGGGGTGTGTCTCTTTCCTCCTTTCTTTCACGAATGAAAGGCAGTGGGCGTTGCCCACTTGTCTTGTCTCGGCCTGTGCTCTGCAGTGCTATTGAAAAGAATTAAAAAAGAAGGAAGGTGCTTGGAAGCTTACGCGCGAGAAACCTTTCGCATTCAATCATGTAACCCATATAGGGCATCAGAAAGAACCTTTGATAGTCTTCAAAAAAGTGCCACGCCTGTTTCATGTTTTGCCGCACAAAAGCGCTGGCTAGGATGCCTGGTTGTATGGCAACGTGCCCGAGCGGCTAAGGCAACAATGCCGTCATACAGTGTTAGGCTGGATGCGCCTGGAACTACCGCCACCGTGACTATAGTGAGAGGCATCGAGCATAAACGCCTCCATATTTAATTTCTCAAGTATAAAATATATCTTGAAGAAACGGGGATTAATTCAATGGCTTACATTATGCGGTTGGAGCACAATGACTACAAACACATTGGGAAAGGGAAAAGAACATTCATTAGTCTTTCCAAACCGAGGGGTTATAGGTTCTTCTTTTATGGTAAATTTGTTTGAAAAATGTCTCGGTATACTGTAGGTGTAAATTCGCTTTCCTCAGTATTTGATCTCTGCATTTTTTTTCCTATGTCGTAGATATCTGTGTGCCACGGAAGTCGTCAGAGTTATCTCTCTCTCTCTAAATATATATATATATATATATATATATATATATATATATATATATATAGGTGGACAGTTCAAAGGAACAAGGTGGGAGACCGGGCTAGTTGGTAAACCATGGTGTGTAGGGCACGACATCTCACAGATAACAAGGTAGGGCGGACGCAAGCACTTCTCTCCGTCGTACTTTTCGATCCTTTGTCTGCTGCCACACTGTGCACGTCACATCAGGAGAAGTCTGGAAGATACCATATATTGTGAAGTTAGATTCGCCCCATTTGTTCTATATTTTGCGTAAGGTTTACAGGTCAGGGAACTGCGAAGCTGAGTACGGAATATATGATGTTTGAAACTAAACGTTTCTGTACGAAAGGTTCCTTTTCTTCAGCATTGAGGATGCGAAACGCGTCCGTGTGCGGCTGTGTGAAAAACATCGGCTAGCATCCGACGCATGGTTCTGGTTCCGGCTTGTGAGAGTGCTGGTGAGATTTTTGAAACTTGAAAATGAAGCCGACTACGCAAACACAAGGACTCGCGCTTAAGGACGCCGTGCTCTTTCATGAACGGGGACAAGTATCCTGGTTACGATGATTTCGTGTGCTGTCCTGTGCAGCAAGCGATTGCTCCACATCCTGACCTTATACTTTGGCACGTTAGGCCGCGTCCGATCTACCGCTTCTGCTATTCTTCATTTCCTGCGCACTCGTCTCTCGTCCGAGGTAATACGAGGCTGGCGTCGTTGGGCCTCACATCCGCACGCACTGAGCGCTTGCGCAACTGCGCCTCCAGATCGATCCGGCGCGAAGTGAGTAAACAGAGCGGGTCCGGACCACACTGCGGTCGGCGAACAGATGACAGAGATAGTGTCCGTCAACGATATCCCTGCCATATTTTAGAGAGGACGAGCGCATGCTAATTAAAGAAGTTCGTAGCCCCGCTCGGCACCGTACATGTGACGAGAGGACTTGATGAAGTGCGTATGACACATTGTTTTTACGGCGAAGCTTCTGAGTGGAGTTCCACTACAGCTCTCGCACGGGAGCGTCGGTGAGCGGCGTCGTGGTCTGTATGCATTTTCAGTCAGAGAACAGTCAGCCTACGCAGGAGTTTCTAAAAGGCCGAATATAAACGACCGAGCTGTAAGGCCTTCACGAAGCAGTCTTGTAACAGGTCACTGGCGTCCGTAATCTGTAACCAGCATAGGCACATTCTACCAATATTTGCACTCAGAAAGTTGTTAAATGATGAAAGGAGCTTAGTTCACTTTTTCGTTGTGAGCTTTTCGTGATATTGGGCTATTTGAATACGTGCAAGGGAATGGAAAGCACTTCGGTAAATGGAACATTTAATAAAACCAGCTTTTGTTAGCTCGAGGCCCAACCTTTCCAGCGCGGCTGGCAGTTTGAACACCGCCCAAGGAGCTTACTCGCTAGTGTCAACCTTCCTATCGCTGTCAATGCGTCTTCCTTCAGGAGGAACTGATAAAAAATTTGGAAGACGCTTAAGCTTCGCCTTTAAGAGTGGAATGGGACAGCATACAAAGATCCCTGACTGCTTCGCACGCTTCCCGGCAAACTGCATCTGATGAAACCGTAATTTTTACGGGGAAACGCTGGCGGCAAACACCTATGCACGAAGGTGAGTATTCCGGTAGAAACGTGGCCTCTTTCGGGGGCCGATCGCCGAGGTAGTGAACAGCTGTGCCAAAAAAAAATCTTACATCGTTTTCAGGTTGCTGTTATTTTTCCGCACTTTTCATGTTTAAGTCTGAGATGATTTAACATAAAAGGCATGTGCTGTAGGTGTCTGGTTTCATAACATTTGTTTGTGGGCTGCCATTCTCATGATTTCGAGGAATAACATTGTCAAGAATGTCAAGCAAGGTATGAGCAACTTTAGTGATAGAATGGTGTGGCAACATAACCCACATATAGCGGATGTCTTTCAGGTGTCAGACTTTCCGATTTCACATGTTCAGGTTTCATCCAATGACCAGGGAAACAGACAGATCGGTATGAAAAAAAAAACAGGCGCTTTAGACACGCGAAACTGCTTGATGTCACGGAAATAAGCGAGCCTAATTGACTGGCACATCTATGCGAATTCTGTTTTAGTTGACTTAAGGTATCACCTACTGTAAGCGCTCGCGAACGTTATGCGCAAGCTCTAGTGCTTTTCTAAAAAAAAAAGAAAACTAGGACATTACCGAATTTTATATTTGATGTATTTGCCGGGGAATGTTTAAGGCAATTTTCACGTAAAGTTATCAAGTGCTTGCGTTTATTACGGGTCTAGTGAAACATGCTAAATCATCGTATTCGACCCGCTTACAGGGGTTATATGAAACGCTTGCAATGTTTCCCCGCTTTCCTCGGCGCACTAAATTTGGCAATATAATTAATGCAAGTCGAAATAGGGGCCACTTTATAGGTGAGGTGTACCGAAAATTAGAAGTGTGTAGGTAAATTATGCGCGTTGAAAATAATTACTGAATACTTCTCTTCTCCCAATTTTCATTATTTATTCGAGGCGTGTCGTTGGTCTCATGGAATTCTGCATGAACTATGCGAGTCACGTCGTTTAAAATTTGCTTTACTACACCTGCCCTATTCACCGCGTCTTACGAAGCAGAAATGCATGCAAGAACAGTTTACATTAAATGTGATATGTTACAAGACGAGAGACAAGATCATCTCACATCTAAAGTGACCATGAACGGCAGCTGCTACAGAGGCACAGATACTTATACCAAGTAACTATGTTCTCATGTCGAAAACATACTATGTGCGAAGCACAGTTAATGTGTCATCGGAGTAGGTTAATTATAACTTTTGTGGGAAATTTCTTATTCAAGTGTTCGAGAGTGTGATGCAGTGGATATTCGCAATGTTTCTCAGAGTCCTGAAACAACTGTACATGACAAATATTTCCAATTTTGTGCTGACTATAGACGTGACGTGTATTGTGGGGTGCAAATTTATTGTTTGAGAAGAAGCGTTCCAAATAATTACTGAGCCCCTGTTCTTTCCCTAATTATAGTGTGTTATACAAGGCTCGTTTCCTGATGTTGTCGTGCGATAGCTTGTTGATATTTGGTGAAGGTAAGGGCCAGGTTATGGTTGGTGTTTGGACGAAGCTCGTAGTCGGTTGATTACTGCAGGATCGGCAATATAATACGGATGAAAGCGCTCCTGCGCATTCTAGGTGTGTTTTAGGAGCGGCGCAATATTTTTCTCACTGCCTTGGTATAGACGAAAATCCCACACAGATCATCACTTAAAGCAAAAGAATAAAAAGTCAAACTATGAAATGAACTATGAAAAGCCAGTATGCGAAATTCAATGCGTATGGATAAAATATAGCCCTCGGGGAAAAAAAGACATTCAGGCCTGTGGTTGAAAGTGCCATATGAACGCTACGAGCAATGTTTTCCAGGGTCCCGAGCGAACTACAAGTTACATCAAGTTCATATTTGGTAAAAAGTGATGGGAACGTTATGGGTGATGTGTAGGTAAATTTAGAAGTGGGTGGAATAAATGTGAATTTACTGTGCAATACGCACGCAAGTGCCCCGGAGCGTTACGACTGCAGTTTATCAGACGGGAATGAAAGCATAAACGCAAAACAAAAAAAAACCGATATTTCTAACCAGCATGAAAGTGCAACTGAAACTTCATTTATTATTTTGTTTCGGAATGAAACCGAAATATCTTATTGCGATAACAACTATATGGACAGTCCAGGCGCATTATTGTCGTCGTCCTCAACGTGACGTTCCGTATAAAGTCCAAGGGCGATAACACCCTCACCATGCGTCGTGTGTGCAAGTGAACGCACGCGAGGGAAGCCGGCGATAGCGGCTCAATCTGGCGCGCGCGAACGAAGAAAGCGGAGAGCAAACGCGCCGCCTTCCGTCGCGCGGAAGGCCGTGGGGGAGATGAGAGAGAGCGAGGGAAGGGGAGGCGCGTTTGTGCTCCGGCATCAACGGCGCATTTCGGGACCGCGCGCAACGGGAACTGACGATCGCGGCTGAATCTTGCGCGCCATATATGGAGGAAAGCAGGGAGGCGGCGCAAGAGGGAGGAGGGGGGGCGGCTTCGACTCCACCAACAATGTCGTTCTTTGCACGGCCGCGCCAGGTCACGAGCGCCGTACCTTGAACGGTATTTGTGGACAGCTCATACGTGTGTGCGCGCTGTGTTCTCGCCGCTCTTGCGTTGAAGCGATAGACATCACGAAGGTCACTTCGCTCGCTGCTGCTGCCACGCTTGCTCGCACTAGCGTTTTGACAGCGAGTCCCGCGGTCATCGAGTGTGATATGGTCATGTTTGCTGGTGCACGCTGGCACCGTGCTTGTCAATTCAGTTAGTAAGCGAATTTTTCCAAATTTTCACGCCCGATAAACCTACTATCCTTACTTCGCATAGCTGTGTACTAATTTGCTATCGAAATCCATGTTTCGCCTTTCTGGAGAAACCGCGACTTTCTTGGTCGGTTTTGGCTGAAGGGGAAAGTCGCCTATCCGAAGCAACCGACGCCATGCAACGTGAGAATTAGCGTGCATCTCAGGTTTCCACAGAAGCGCGCACCACTGGCAGGGATAATGCGAGTGATAGCCGGTCAATTGCTCCGCTAATCTAAGACTGTTGCTCGGTGCACGAACCGATGGCCATCGTAGAAAAACTGAGGGCTTGCGTGCTGAAGAGCATATCGTTTCGCTTCCTATGGGCACAATGCTTTGCTACAGAAATTTTATCGTTCATTTATGTTCGTTTGTTCGTTTTATCGGAACAGTGGTCTCGCATTTCCGCGTGTACACTCGATGACGTGCTGCTTCTGAGACCATACTGAGTGCCTTGACTCGAGGCACTGAGCATGATCTCAGAATTTATAATTCACTTATTGAGGAAAACAAATGCTATGTTTCAATTGTTACTTTGCTTGGCAAATTTTTATGCAACCCAAAACCATTAGGGACCCTTACGTATCATTTCTTTTTCTTTGCGGAGCAGAACCGCAGCGTAACATTTTTCAGTGGAAGGAAACTAAAACTAGGACGAAAAATATTTCGCTTCGACTGACTGGTTATGGGTTGGTTTTACGAGTAGTAAAATATTTTCCCCACTGCTGATGAATAACTACAAGTGCCAACGAAAAGGAAATTATTGAAAAACAGGGGGCCTACTCCAGCAGTGGTAGTGTTGGTGGTGCAACAGGTGGGATTCGCTGGCGTGCTTGGCGGGTAATTATTCTGCCTGAGCATCTCTTACGGAGTTAGCACGGGTGTCTCACCAAACGTCCATGAATTCAGTGTCTCTGACGAACGCAATCAAAAAGTGAACAGCCCTTATCCTGATCACTACAGACCTTTCATTGGCTCGTGGCCCAAAAAAGGCTTTACAGATTAATCACTGATGACGAGTTATACTATAAATTAATTAATTAATTTACAATATACTGCAGAGCTTTCGCCTTGGCCCAAGCAGAAAAGGGCACTTTTGGGAATCAAGTAATTAACAAAAGAAAAGACACGTCAATGGTTATACAGGTAGTCAACAAGATAGAGCGTAGGGCGACGAAGCAGAATAACACAAAGCCAGCAAAACACTCATAATAATGAAATATATCGCAGGCATAGGGAAGACAAATTAAAGCAAACGCCGTTAAAAAAATTGCTGGCTCTCCCGTAATCGAGAGTAGATGTAAGCATGAAGTGGCAACCGGCAAAGCAGATCGGTTGGAGATTATAACTGGCCACACTCGTAAAATGGGTGTAGTGCATGATTGCAGCGGCACATCCCACCACACCACACCACGTCATAGTGCGCACTTGTCCATATGGACGCTACCCAGCTAGCAGAATGAAACCGGCTGTAGACGGCACCACAGGCAGCAAAAGACGTCAGGGAGGCAGAGCGCACTGCCTTGCTAGACGAAGAAAAGCGCTTGAAGGAGGCGCGATCGAACGCCTCAGCAAATCTCCATTCTTGCTCCGTGATCTCAACGCAAGAGAGCATGTGTTGGGCCGCCACTTAACAAAGGGCTGGCTTCACGAAGGGTTCGCATGCCAAGGCTGACTGCGTGACGTCATTCTCTATCCTAACTTTTTCCTTCCTCCACGAAGGCAAAGCAGCGCCTCAGATGCTTCCGGCGTCAAGCCACGCCGCAGCTCGGCGAGCGCCGCAAATCGAAGGCAAAGCAGCGCTTCCGGACGCGTCCTGCGCCCCGCCACACAGAAGCTCGTCGAGTGCAGTAGATCCGCAGCAAGCTTCATTTGCCAGAATTGAACTGTGTGGTGTGCTATATCTGTCTTTTGAAAGTCCCTATTGGAAATGACAAATAAAACTTCAGTGTACAAGAAGTTACAGCTTGTATTGTGAACAAACATTAGGAAGAACTGGGAAGCAATATTTTTTGTAACTTGTTTGGTAGTAATTAGCGTATGTAATGCAGTCCTGTGCAGAGGGTGGGGGGATCTAGTTTTGTTCTAGCAACTTGCCCGGATGTTCTCGTTTGAGTGCCCGGATAACCACTATGGCTTTTGGCTCAAGATGATTTGAATGTCACCGAAAACGGCAGCTAAGAGCATTTCATGCTTAAAAGGTATACAAGATTTTCAAAATCTCATGGACGAACACCAACGAACATATTCAGTGCTTTTTCAAAGTCCTCGCAAGTAACAACAGCTTATGAGGAGTGATGCATTTCAATAATTTTACGCGGAAAGTAACAGAACTTATAAACGTTAGCACTGGCAAACTGAGGGATAAGCTTACAGCTGTGTTTGTGAATGGTACTTCTTGTTTGAGTTGGGATAACGAATTGTTAAAATAAAGGACCTAGTCTACCATGAAGTAGTTCGTGCGGAAACGTTAACCTGGCTATTTCTATTCTAAGCGGCAGCGACTGAATGTTGTCGGTCAGGTTGGAACTCACTTCTATCGTATCTGACAAAGTTCAAGCGCACTACGCACCTATAGATTTTTCCAATGCCCAGCGTGTTTTCCTGCGTGTGTGAAATAATTACGTATATTCGAAGCATATTGCAGTTTCGATTCAATTTATGCATGATATTTCAAAAGCTTCAGGCTGCTGGGTGATCCCCTTAGTTTATGTCTTAGCAGGCAAAGGTTTGCTAGAGCACCAAAAGTGGCATAATTTGTGTTATGTGTCCAGTTAGACTGTGTGTTTATAATTCGACGTAGGCATTCAAATCTTGTGACTTCTGCATCAGGCACGTTCTTAACGCAGCAAAAAAAAAATTGAAAGAATTCTTTTTTTGTGTGATATTCTTTAAGAACTCTTTTCTTACAATTTCCATACCTCAGACTGTGAACCAAGATGAGACTTCATGCAAGACTTTGCTATTGAGTGCTTGATCAGAAGCAGAAGCTATTTCCTGCGCAATATACAGTCATGCGTGAGCAAAGAAATATTCACTTCTGGGCCGATGGCACCGACATTGTCATCTACAGACAATAAAAAGAGAAACGGTCAGATTACGCTACCCTGAGGCACATCAGAAGAAACAGAGATCCTGAGTGAGCAACAATCAATAATCGTCACGAACTGAGTTCGGTGGTTTCGGTAAGGACCAACCTAATTAACTGTGTCAGCGGTTTCATGTGACATTATCCTTCCAGATACTTTTCCAGATAATTTCTTGCTGACAAAAAAAGACAAGCCTGTTTGTGACAAATGCGGAGACTAACTTACAGTAACCCACATTTTACTCTCCTGCAGACAACTTGAGACATTGAGAAAAAAATATTTTACGTCATTTTACAGCGAACGCATTGCTTTTCATCCTTCATTGATTTTAAGTGAAGATGCACTGGTTGGGACAATTCATATATTTAGCTTTTTAAAAGAAACCGGTTTCCTTGAAAAATTGTAAAGCCTGACCTTGTTCTCTTTTACATCCAGTGACACACCTCATCCACCTTCTCATGTCTGGGAAGAAGGCTGAGGTGTTTTATTCAATTTGTTGGAATCCTCGGGGTCCTCTGTCAGAAAAGGACATATTGAGGTTACCCAGCTTTTTCCTGCATTATACCTTGCGATTGGCGCATAATGGCCTTAGTTGCTTATCCGGCATTAAACTCAACATCAACATCAACTCAACTCTTGCAGATGCAAAATTTTGATTAAATTAAAATTCAAACTCTACAATTAAACTTTCGCTTAGGAAGGCCTCTAACACACAGAATAATATCACAGTAATGATTCCAGGATACGGCAACTAACAGGCATAATGGTTTCAAAGGGAGTGTTTAAACAGCAGCGCTTAACTTTAGCAGACTTACAACCACTCAAAACATCTAAATATATTCCTTACCCCAACTCCAATTTCTTTACATTTTTTTTCGTGGCAGCCGTTTCTTCCTAATCGCTCAGTAATTGTTTCATTTACATCTCAGTGAAGGTTTACTGTCAGATCCTTTGTTTGGATACTCTATATTTGGCCGGTCTCGTTTTTTTATCCTCGTTCTCTCTCTGTCCCAGTTTTTAACAATGCACTTGCTGTTCTTTCTCAATGCTTTCCACTCCCAACCGTAGTTTTCGTACTTAACCGTAACCGTTTATTCACAACTAAGTTACTTTGTAACCCCCTCCCCCTTTTTATATTTTTTTCCTTTAGTTTACTCACGTTTCTCATTTTTCAACGCCCAAATGACTGCCTTTCTTTGCACCCAGATTTCGGAGAAAACTATGCTCACCGGGTGAGCGGCACTCACTTACACGTGCGGATTCTTCTCCATTTTCATGCCCCATATTTTCAGAAGAGCTGGCTGCACACCCCTTCCTCACCTTCTCGTTATCGCTAATAACCCCTCCCCTCCCTCCCGCCCTTTTTAGGAAATTAGCTGAATTATTTCCTCGTAATCTACCCACCTGTTGAGTCTCCTTTGCCCTGGCTTATGGAGCAGAGTGGACTACTGACCCTTTTCGCGTCGATCCCGTGGGCGCAGCCATGTTTTATCACGTGGTGACGCGGCTATGGCTTGCCTCAACTGCCTCCGTTGCCTCCGTGTTTACAATGGATGTGTGAGATCCTTTGCCCGTGCGACTTGGCAAACCTCTGTTTATGGAGACACCATAGACGGTGACTAGGCGGACGACACGAAGCTTTGGCCACAGTTTCAGAGAACATTCAAAAGCGCTTTAGGAGCCGATTGAGCTGTGTCGTAACGGCGCGAGCAGCGTACGTGGTGCTTGTTTTAAAAGCGGGTCTAAACATGTGTTCCAAACTATCCAAACTTTCCGCTCATGAATCGAATCAGGATTAGTGTGCTTTGCACTTCGTTCTCTCATTTGCAATTATTTTGAAGCAGCGGCTGCCATATTTCTGACTCGGTAAATGTCCTCGATGCGCCCGCTATCTGATTATTTTCTGCTTAATCGCTCGCGGGTGTGCTCAGTTACAATAGATTGGTCCTTACTGCACGCAAGGCTTGAAACGTATCTGTTTTGTACGTTGTGATACCTTGTAGCAAAGCTGTGTTATCGCTAGTAACTTACTTACTCTTGTAGACCGTCATGGCACATTCAGCTTCCACCATTCGTGCGCTATCGGTGTAGCCCGCAATTTATTGTGCGTATAGGGTGCGCATATATTCAAGTGCGCACCCATTCACTAATTGACACGTTGGTGATAAAGTGGGCGTAAGTTTTTGTGCCAGTAGGGGTAGATGTGTGTTGATACTGTGCGCGAAACTTACTATTACAGGACGCGGCGCTACCCTTATTGTCATTGTTTAACGAGTGGTACTCACTCTTGCCGGCGTCCTGGGGCTAAAGAGCTTTTTTCGAAGGTTAGCGATGCAACGCTGTTGGATGAGTAAATTTCTGTATCCTCGATGACAGCCGTACATCAAAAAAGTGCCAGTAACACGTACGCACAGTTGCAGCAGCGGTCCCCGAACTTGGCCACACACATTCATTCCATTCCTTAGTATGCCAGTCACTATCTTTTCAACGAACTACTGCACACATCTTCAAGCCACATGATTCAATCCAGCATGATTGAAGCAGAGTGCGTGAGCGAAAGCTCAATTGCATTTCCGACAGCTATTCTAACAGAAGTAAGGTGGAAGCGGTAGTGGTTTCGTATTCGTGCGTTGTCGCTGAGGTTACGTGCGGCGCGCTGCCCAAAGCGCCATCTGGCTTCTCTAGAACAGACTGATCCGCAAAAATAGGAAAAACTGTTAAGGAAAGCAGTTGTCCTGACGAGGCCTAATCCCCATTACAAAACATTTTTTTTTTACCAGAGACCACCCTTGTTCGGCCACTGATGATCAGCCAACCTGAAGGCGCCAATTAACCTGAAATATGTTTGTCTACACGTGTCCAGCATGCCAAAGTAATTATAGGCGTGCTTCAGGCGCCTCTGAGAGCACGTCTAAGTGGCAAACTTTGTTGCCGCCTGCATCTAAGAAACGAATCGATGGCTCGTACCTCGATACGGCAATTCTAATAATGTAAACGAAGACGTGTGCCAGACAAGCTTGGAAACGCTGGAAATAAAATTACCCGCGTCGATGAAAATCACCGAGTGCGTGGCCAATGTCTTAGTGTGCTGCATTATGCGTAATGCCGCCGCAACGTAGCACAGATAAGGTCGTTGAACTCCTGAATGCAATCGCACAAAGAACAGCATCAGGTCGACGTACTGATGCTGTTCCGCCGTTGATCGTCTGTCTAACCAAGCAGAAAATTGGATATGTGCTCAGGAAAGATATAAACGAGGAAACCAGATCAAAACCCAGGCTGCTTGCGCAATCGCTAATCTGAGTTCCCCTAATAAGACATCAAGGATCGCGTTACTGTATTCTACTGATAGCTTCTCTTCGGAGCCTGCCCCAGATAATAAGAGAGCGAGTGATGCGGAATACTTCAGAGTACCCTTACACAAAGATGCTCTTTTGTCAGCAGCACCCATTCTGTTGATGAGGTTTGGTTTCTGCCATCACATATTTAACGTTATTTTCGGCTGCGGCAAAGCAGCGCTTCGTTATTGGCAAGGTGTCACGTGCCGAGGTTATCGATACGCTCGCATGTGCGCTTCAAAGCCTTGAAAGGCAGCCTAGGCTGCAAAAAAGCCCAGTGCAGATGGCTTGAGGATGGCTCAGGTAACTAATAATGGCACCATTTCCCAGTGCAACGCCCCCGTTTTATGTTCTGATGCAACAACCCTTCCTCCCCATGTTGGCGATCCTTAACCCTCTGGAGACAGGGAGGAAAATAAGAGGGTCTGCATGCTCGCATTTAAGAGCAGGGTGCCCAGTTGCTGACTTCTGTGAAGAGCACGGCGTCGTAGGCTTCGATGCCATACAAGGCATTATCAGTCGGTTGATGAAATCAGTGTTCGAGAAAATTAAGTGTTCAACTAAATAAAAGGCCTAGTCTTCCTAAAAGCTGCACAACAAACAAAAGTTACATACGTTGTTATCTTTAGTTAAGCGTGTGGAACCGCCTGAGTAATTTTAGAACGCCTTCATGCTCCTCCATATTCTTCAATAGAGAAAATACCGTGCCACTGTACATCAATTTCACAACTATGCAATTTTGTGAGAGGACTGTAATGACAGCCCTGTCTCATCAGTTGATGTGTGCGCGTTGAAACGTACCGCGTTTAGAAAATAATTATTTCAACAAGGACCATACGGAAACTCACTCACACGGAAATGAGACTGCCTCTATGCTAGTGGCAGGTCATGGAACCCAGATTACTAATAAATTTTCTTGTCCTTTACTATACCGTTCTTATTGTTGCAGGTGGTATACGCGTCGCACAAGTGCTTGTTAGACTTATGTAGTTGTGTGGAATGCCATGTAAATGTGTGTACTTACGCTGGTTTACTTGTCTGCAAATCCTAAACTTAATTGCGTGTTGTCGAACTGTAAGTACTTTTCCTTATTTATGAATATGACGATGTTTCCGCATGCACATTTTTACGTGTTCTTGTACTATCTTCTGTGGCTTTTCGGCGTTGAGTACAAAACACTGTATGTTTTCGTGGTCTTTGTAACTTATTGTCTTTCGATACCTACCGTAACTTCAATTTGTTTATTATGCGACTTAAAGGCGCCAAGGTTTATTTCAAGATCGTTGAACAAATAAAAAATCCAAGCGTCCATTTACGAGGCTTTAGAGATTGCCGAATTTTAATACTGCATTATTTGCCTCATTACGCGAAAATTCGTTGACATAGTCGGTGCGACCAAAAGATGGTGCCAAAAATGGCTGACGGCGCAAAACGTAATAGCACGTCAGAAAATGCTCGGATTGACGTCAATCTTCTCAGGCAGGTTCCTGTAAGCAATGTAAGTTAATTTAAATGTAAGTAAATTTTCTAAATGCTAGCTTGTGTGGGAATCGAACCCAGGCCTCGGCGGTTTCTAGACGAGTACGCCTCCCCAAGTCCACGGTGGCACCACGGTTCTGCCTGACTAAAGGTGTGCCTACAGCATGCGTCTATGTACAATTCACGTCGCATCCGTCTGGCTGACTAAAGGTGTGGCGTAGTGCCGGCATCATTGAGGACGTGAGGGTCCAGCCAATGAGGATGATGCGGTTTCACGTCATAAATGTATAACATGAGCTCGTTCATGGCGCTCCAAGGTCAACAAACGGTACAATGTTTTCGCGTTGCCAAATTTAAGCAGTCTTAAGAGTCTCTACCGAATTTGTAGGATCAATTGTCTGCTTAAATAACTTCCCCTTTATGACGTATTGCTCACACTAATGCATGATGTGTGTTGCTCAACGCTATGGAGTGATTGCAACAGCGTGTTTCATGAGAAAAGCTACGAGTCTGTTTATGCTTGCAACATAATCTAAGTATCGGGGCGTTCTCAAGTCAGATTAGAACATTTGCACAGAACATACTCAGAAATACCAAGTGCTGTTATTCAATGAAGTCATCTTCCACGTCATTAAGTTCGTACCAGGTTCTAACATAAAGGCTATAAAACACGAAAAAAAGGGAAGGATAGTAATACCCGTTCGAATAACTTCGCTTGCACATGTGCTTTCTACAATTCTATTCTATTAGGATAGCAAGTACATGGACACTAAACGCGAATTTCCGCCGTCGGCGTTGCCGTGATGTCCCGTATGACGTACAAGTGCGATAAAGTAGGCTTTAGGTGCAAGGGAAAGCATGTGACGATGATCCGAGAAAGAAGGAAGGTTGGTGCGGCAGTATATATGTTCTCGCGGGCGCAAGGGTGAAAGGCGGGTAGGATGGCGCCGACTTTTTCAGCGCGCAAAGGGGGAGGGAAGCGCAGAGATGTTCGCGTGTTAGGAAAACGGGAGTGATGAGAGCGGCCTGGTAAGGCTCGTGTCCGCTTCTACTCTGGCCGTGGCTGCGCACGGCGCGCCTGAGAGCGGCCGCGCGCGTCCTACCTTGGAGACAGAAAGAGAGAGAATAAATTCATTGAATTGAGGAAAGGGGGGAAAGGGGGTTAGAAGTTTGATGAGTGGGGCTCCAAGTCCAGGGCTCCACTGGCTTCTGCCGCCAGCTGAACGTGACCCCGAAGAGCCATAATCTGCGGTCGGCTCGTAGGCTAAGCGACCCTAGATAGCTGATGCCTTCTTGGGACATGTGTCCTAGCGTGCCCAGTTCACGAGGGAGCGAAAGGCTGTATGAAGAGGAATTTCCTCTCCGCTGCTGCCACTCTTCATCGCGTCAGCATCCCGACAGCATGTGTCCGTGATCATCCAGTGATATCTGTTCATATTTGCTTTTGCGCGCCTTACACCCCGGTTGTTAATTTAGTTAGTAAGCAAATATTTACGGCCGTTTTACAGCTGCTAAAAGTGCTAACCTTACTACCGTATAGCTGTCCAAATGTCCAACAAATAGAACGCAGCTCTTAGGCGCCCGTTCCTGGGTTGAGCGTCGGTGTCGGCCTAACAACGCGAACGCGCTGTTAGGTCGTCTTCTACCACAGCTGGCTCCGATGCGGCTCATCATGCGAGCATTGCCATGCTGCCCCTCCCTCTGCAAAGGCGCTGATAGCACTGGCCCACCTCCAGTCGGTGCGGTGATTTCGGTCTCAATAGCTTTGCCCCAATACATTGCGAAACGAAAATACGTTTAAAGCTCAGCTCAAATTTTGCATTAAGGAGTATCGTAATCGTCGGCCTTTTTTTTCACCAATATTGAAAAGGTTTCATGCTTATCTTGACTTATAACTGGTTGAAACTTCCATCCTCTTTAAACCGAACCGTTTGAAGAAGGTTCACGTTTTCTACGCGTCTCACTGGGTGAATACTGCCGCAGTTCATTAGGATGTGCTGAGTGGTCTACCAATTTTCGCTGCAGCAGACACATGTCTCATCTTGTTGCTAATGCTTGTGCCGATATTTTTTTCCTTTGTCCTTAGGCAACCAGCTCGGGACTCAAATAGCAAGACAAGGCCCTTTGTGTTATCGCACAGATCTTGCCTTATAATTTCTTTCTTTCCATTCTTGTAAATATACATGGCCTTTTCTGTTTACGTTATTTACATTCAGTTCACTGTCTCTGTTTCTTTCATTTTCGTTTTGATCTCTCCAGGTTGTCTTTTTACACTTTCCTACAGAAAGTTGACAACCCTGTTCCTGGTTGCCAACATTCTTGACCTCTTCCTCCTTTCTGTGTCGACGCTTTTCAGGTACAGACACTTTTTGCACTTTAGCAATCCGTTTGTTTTAATCTACGATCATGGACCTTTCTTGAAAACTAAGTTTGCTCGGCGCTTCTCTAATTTAAATAGAGGCCCAAATCGTGTCAACCCGCAATGCCTCATTTCTTGTTTTACGTGGGCTCCCGTTGGCTTCCCACCACGACAAAATATCTGATTTTAAGCACAGTATGAGATTTACGAACGACAGCGCTGGCACATTACTCCTTTCCAGATTTCACGAACCACCTCATATTTATTGTAGCGCCAAAATGCTCTATGTTTCATTATTGCCGCCCGAATGTAGCCAGAGTGTCCGTTTTTTTCCCCCAGCGTAACAAGACTGGTTTTTTTGGTAACGTGGCCGGTAAGAAGCACTTCCGGTAACGCGGCAATCACCGCAACTACCGGCTGCACTTACATATGAAACACGGCGCCCTACAATCATATTGTTACGGATGGATGAAAGAAGACAGAGGAAGAAGAAGCTCGCGAGGCGCTGGCTGCTGCGTGTTGTTGGCGATCAGCCATCTTAACTATACTCTGACTCATCTTCTATATATATTGTAAATACAGTCTTTCTATACTCCCAACGTTCCCGTAACAATGTTATTTGTTGCCGCCGTGAACGGGCACACGAAAGCTTCTTTCTCCCGCTGGTCCGACCATTGTGCGCATGCGTAAGTTGCAAGATAGAAATCTGGAGACTTGATTCTGGAAATCTGGCTTTGCATAGGAACAACAGAGGAGGACGTGCTTTACTTCTTTTCTTCCGAGTCAAGCTACGCTACGCGACTGTTAATAAATACTCCCCAATGAGCATGCTATCCGTTTCCGTTTCGCCATAGAGTTTCTCACCATATTACCTAGAGGGAAATATGGCGCTGCTGAGTTGTGGTATGCATGGGAATGCCGATATATTGTGGCTTTTGATTGGCTTCGTTCTCGGAGAGACAGGCAAGCACCGTTCCGTCTGTCACAATGATGAATTTTCTACTAAAGCAGCACGCAAAAAGCTGTTTTAGTTTTATTATTACACAAAAACATATTTTCTTTAACTATGAAAACTTGTTACTGCATGCACAATTATATGAAACGTAAAACGTATCAGCGGGCCGCTAAAGTTGGAGCACAGACAAGATTCGCGCGTGCTTTGGAACAGTGTGTCGTCTGTTCTTGCTTTTCTTCGCTTGGTTATGCATTGCAGGTGAGTAAACTCGACTGGAAGATGCAATATGCGTGAACGGAAGCATTTTGTGAAGATATTATTAATTAAGTAATTAATAAATAATTACTTAATTTATTTATTTAAAAATAACTTACAGGCCCCTAGAGGCATTGTGTGTTACTTTAATAACGCGTTATTTGTGTAGCTATATCGACGTTTTAGACGAAGCTTCTTACAACACCAGCGAACACAAGCCTGGCAGACACATATACCGTCATTCCCATGACGGCACAGCGCCCCTTAGGAAACTCCCATAGACGGTGGTACCAGATTTCCCTCTAGGTGTTATAGTGAGAAACTCTGTGTTTCGTGTCCTTGTGCAATAATATTGCGCTTCTGACGACGAAGTGCTCAGTCCGAGTCCCGTGCTCGAAATACTTCATTGTTCTGTGAAATATTGCTGCATAATTGAATTTTCGCCTCTTTTTACAGGTTTCAGTTTGAACGTACCGTAATTCCGTTTTGGAACGCGTAGGTTGAAGGGACGGGCGTGATACGACGGCGCGGTATTGACGCTAGAAAAATAGTGAGAGAACCGGAGCTCCACTTTGAAGCTGCACACCTTAGATCGACTGCGGCCCATTGACGTGGGTCAACCACTGACGACAAAAAGAAAAAAAAATGCCGCTTTGCGAGTGCGTACTCTGCATCGACCACTGTTATTCCATTTCGATGGAAGTTTAGGCGTCGGTTGAACGAGAACAAAGAACGTCGTCTTCCGGAGTACCTCGGGCAAGGCAGATTTTGCGAAACAAGGGACCCAGCAAATGACCCCAGCGAAAGACCACAGCTTTCTATCTGGGGACGTTTGGGTCGGGCAAAACACGAGAAAGAAGCTCTCGTCAACGGAGACGAGTAGTGTCACGGGATTGGAAACCGACCAGATTTCTCCTCAGCTACAATAGTGATACTCGGTGGCCTGCTTGGAGCGCTGGAACTGGAGTTGGGGGATCGGAAATGGCCACCCAAATGTGGGTGGCCGCGGTGCCCCTTTTTGCACAACCAAGAAGGAGTCGCTTTTTGGAAGCACTTAAGGGCGCTCGAAAACGACCATCCGAAGATGCCATAAGTTTCAAGTATATGAGCAACGACACCACAAATACGAAAACAAACGTATCTAAAAATGCGTGGCGTAACATTGGCATGTGGACCGCTGGGATCTAGGAGAAAAATTGAAATATCTATATTTATGACGCAGAAGAAGCAGAAGTAGAATATAAAGAAGAAGAGAAAGAAAAAGAAGGAAGGGAAGGAGAAGCTTATTCTTTCTTTCCAAATACCAAAGAAAGTGGAGCACGAGCTAAACGCATATAGCCTTGAAAGGGCTCTTACGCCAGTCACCATTGCAAGCGGAGAAAGCGCACATGCGCGCAATAAGATGTGATGTGCTTCTATTGTAAATGTAGACACAAATTGTACAAATATTTACAAACTTACAATGTAATCAACTTTGATATTCACATTCTCTTCTATTAAACAATCTACTATGCGAAACTTGACGATAATAGTTTTGAACTAATACTTTTTATTTAAGAACGCTATTTATTCTTACACGTCGCCGCAGTTTCTTCTTTTTTCACTGCCGGAATATTGCTATTTACTCACAAAGCATCTCCAAATGACTGTAGATATCTCAGATTTAAAGTCTCCTCGCTAACACAGCCTATCTTTTATTGAGTTCGGGTATAGGGGCTTTCCCCATGCAGTGGCATTGTCGTTTTCCTGTTCCAAGATCGTATTCCCTTTTGCTTGACACTAGACTCCGATAACATCAATTTTGTTCAGTCCCGAATAAGACAATGGGGGAGCTATCAGTTGTCAAGAAAATGGTTCTGACCCTCTCGTTGAAGGAAGCAGCAGCGTACAAGGTGTAATGCGACAACACCATTGGGTTCGCAAAGCGCAGAAATGTACACTTGCCGTATGTCTTGCTACAACTGAAGTCCTGATGTTTTCGCTACGACGCAGATAGTGCGGACGTATCGGGGTCATTAAATAGAAAGTCACATTGAACAAGCATGTTGCACCAACGAGCACGGTCTTATACTCAAGGCTGTTCAGGCTGTTTAGGAAGCCTCGAAAACATTTCTTTAGCACAGTAAAGCGACAACAACGTAAAGCTCTTAAAGGAATGCTCCAAGAGCCTCTTTCGTTAGATCCAATCGTACTCAGCGAATATTTCCTTTCCTTTCACGGTGGGCAATATAGTCTTCTTTTCATAATGAGGCCAAGGCTACATGTACCAGAGTATTTTTTTTATTTATGTAAGGTTTTGTTTCTATGATATTTTCCCTTTTAGTCTCCGCAATTATTTTGTTTTATTGTGTCGGTTCCTAATTGTTGGTGTTTATATTTTACATTTGTCATAGCAAGCCTTTCGGTAGCCTTTTCTTCCGCGATTTGATCATTGAATCAGTATATAAGTAATGTTCTTGACATCCATAAGATACGTGAAATCTTACTTTAAGCGTCTAGGAGAGTAAGTATTAGGGCTCATTTTTGTGACTTCGGACTTTTTAGTTTGTTTGTAAGACTTAGCTCGAAAAGATGCGCATTTTTCTCGCGTGTCACGTCCCCAAGCAATATCATAACAGTGGTAAGAGGAGCATTATTTTTTTTTGTTTTATAAACACAGGTCACCGCACGCACTACATTTACTATGCGCTACCCGTTTATGGCAACCGGCGCGTTCTTTCAGCATTAAAACAAACGTTAGGCTTATAACTAGGCGCTCGCTCAAACTTATATCTCTTTTATTGCGGACATAGCGAGATATGCAGATGTTTCCTTTCGACATTTTAAACTTGGACAAGTTAAAAGCCCGCGAAGCTCTCCACATCTCTGTAAGGTGCCTTGGGGATGTCTCGTGCTGAAGATGCCCTCTCGGTGAGCGCATATTTCACCCCTCATCTTTTAAGAGGTTCAATACATACAAGCATTTGCCTAGCAAACCAGATTTTTTTTTCAAGCGAATTTTCCACGTCTCAGTAATTTCTCTCGTCGTATTCGAGTGCTATCGCGGACAACATGAGTCTCTTTCCACGTAAGTGTGAGGCTCGGAGCAGGAGCTGTGGCGCTTGAAAGTAGCCTGGGGCCTGACGACCCAACCGACTGAGCTATCTTTCCGGGCAACATCGAAGGGTCACGAGTTCAAATCACCTGTTATGTTCCTTTTTTTTTTCTGCCCCTTTTTCTTTCTTTTTTTTTCTTTCTTTTAATGTCTTTTTCTTTATTTTATCACTGTACGGGAACCCTCCTAAAAAAAAATATATATATATATATATATATATATATATATATATATATATATATTTATATAGATCTTCAAATATGTATGGCCTCACACTCACATGTGCAGGTCATAAATACCAGGTTCTCTAGCCGAGTGCCATCCATGTGGTATAACCGAGCTCAGATTGGTCCACCTTGACTGACCAAGTAGGGCACCACTGTAGGTTAAATGAGGCGTACAACTCCTGCGGGACCCGCCGTGGTTGCTCAGTGGTTATGGTGTTAGACTGCTGAGCACGAGGTCGCGGGATCGGACCCCGACCACGGCGGCCGCATTTCGATGGGGGCGAAATGCGAAAACACCCGTGTACTTAGAATTAGGTGCACGTTAAAGAACCCCAGGTGGTCGAAATTTTCGGAGTCCTCCACTACGGCGTGCATAATCAGAAAGTGGTTTTGTCACGTAAAACCCCATAAATTAATTTTTAATTTAACTCCTACGGGGACGGTAGAGTATCCGTCTCCAGTGCAAGAGGACCGTGATTCAAATCCCGGTGCCGCGCTGTTCTCCACCGGAAAATACCAAAAAAAAAAGAAAAACATGTGTTGAGAAAATTGCACAAACAGGCCTGGAGTGCGGCCTGATCCCGGTGACCAGAACCGGTAACGCACTCTCTCACCAGAGCAGGTTTGGCCACCCTGGTGCAGTACTTGGCCACAACCTCCTATATGAATACAACAATCAAACCCCGGCCCTCAGTCCCCAGCAGCCGCGAAGCAACTGACCACGGCGGCGGTCAGATCTGTGACGCTGCAGAGGGTGCTAAGAATACCTGGCTCCGGACAGGCCGCCATTGGAATCTGAACCTGGCAACGTTTAACGTTAGAACGCTATCTAGTGAGGCGAGTCTAGCAGTGTTATTGGAGGAATTAGAGGGTAGTAAATGGGATATAATAGGGCTCAGTGAGGTTAGGAGGACAAAAGAAGCATATACAGTGCTAAAAAGCGGGCATGTACTGTGCTACCGGGGCTTAGCGGAGAGACGAGAACTAGGAGTCGGATTCCTGATTAATAAGGAAATAGCTGGTAACATACAGGAATTCTATAGCATTAACGAGAGGGTGGCATGTCTTGTTGTGAAACTTAATAAGAGGTACAAAATGAAGGTTGTACAGGTCTACGCTCCTACATCTAGTCATGATGACCAGGAAGTCGAAAGCTTTTATGAAGACGTAGAATCGGCGATGGGTAAAGTCAAAACAAAATACACTATACTGATGGGCGACTTCAATGCCAGGGTAGGCAAGAAGCAGGCTGGAGACAAGTCAGTGGGGGAATATGGCATAGGCTCTAGGAATAGCAGAGGAGAATTATTAGTAGAGTTTGCAGAACAGAATAATATGCGGATAATGAATACCTTTTTCCGCAAGCGGGTTAGCCGAAAGTGGACGTGGAGGAGCCCGAATGGTGAGACTAGAAATGAAATCGACTTCATACTCTGCGCGAACCCTGGCATCATTCAAGATGTAGACGTGCTCGGCAAGGTACGCTGCAGTGACCACAGGATGGTAAGAACTCGAATTAGCCTAGACTTGAGGAGGGAACGAAAGAAACTGGTACACAAGAAGCCAATCAATGAGTTAGCGGTAAGAGGGAAACTAGAGGAATTCCGGATCAAACTACAGAACAGGTATTCGGCTTTAACTCAGGAAGAGGACCTTAGTGTTGAAGCAATGAACGACAATCTCATGGGCATCATTAAGGAGTGCGCAATAGAAGTCGGTGGTAACGCCGTTAGACAGGAAACCAGTAAGCTATCGCAGGAGACGAAAGATCTGATCAAGAAACGCCAATGTATGAAAGCCTCTAATCCTACAGCTAGAATAGAACTGGCAGAACTTTCTAAGTTAATCAACAAGCGTAAGACAGCGGACATCAGGAACTATAATATGGATAGAATTGAACAGGCTCTCAGGAACGGAGGAAGCCTAAAAACAGTGAAGAAGAAACTAGGAATAGGCAAGAATCAGATGTGTGCGTTAAGAGACAAAGCCGGCAATATCGTTACTAATATGGACGAGATAGTTCAAGTGGCTGAGGAGTTCTATAGAGATTTATACAGCACCAGTGGCACCCACGACGATAGTGGAAGAGAGAATAGCCTAGAGGAATTCGAAATCCCACAGGTAACGCCAGAAGAAGAAAAGAAAGCCTTAGGAGCTATGCAAAGGGGGAAGGCAGCTGGGGAGGATCAGGTAACAGCAGATTTGTTGAAGGATGGTGGTCAGGTTGTTCTAGAGAAACTGGGCACCCTGTATACGCAATGCCTCATAACCTCGAGCGTACCGGAATCTTGGAAGAACGCTAACATAATCCTAATCCATAAGAAAGGGGACGCCAAAGACTTGAAAAATTATAGACCGATCAGCTTACTGTCCGTTGCCTACAAAGTATTTACTAAGGTAATCGCAAATAGAATCAGGAACACCTTAGACTTCTGTCAGCCAAAGGACCAGGCAGGATTCCGTAAAGGCTACTCAACAATAGACCATATTCACACTATCAATCAAGTGATAGAGAAATGTGCAGAATATAACCAACCCTTATATATAGCTTTCATTGATTACGAGAAAGCGTTTGATTCAGTCGAAACCTCAGCAGTCATGGAGGCATTACGGAATCAGGGTGTAGATGAGCCATATGTAAAAATACTGGAAGATATCTATAGCGGCTCCACAGCCACCGTAGTCCTCCACAAAGAAAGCAACAAAATCCCTATAAAGAAAGGCGTCAGACAGGGAGATACGATATCTCCAATGCTATTCACAGCATGTTTACAGGAGGTATTCAGAGGCCTGGAGTGGGAAGAATTGGGGATAAAAGTTGATGGAGAATACCTTAGCAACTTGCGATTCGCTGATGATATTGCCTTGCTTAGTAACTCAGGAGACCAATTGCAATGCATGCTCACTGACCTGGAGAGGCAAAGCAGAAGGATGGGTCTGAAAATTAATCTGCAGAAAACTAAAGTACTGTTTAACAGTCTCGGAAGAGAACAGCAGTTTACGATAGGTAGCGAAACACTGGAAGTGGTAAGGGAATACATTTACTTAGGGCAGGTAGTGACCACGGATCCGGATCATGAGACTGAAATAACCAGAAGAATAAGAATGGGTTGGGGTGCGTTTGGCAGGCATTCTCAAATCATGAACAGTAGGTTGCCACTATCCCTCAAAAGGAAAGTGTACAACAGCTGTGTGTTACCAGTACTCACATATGGGGCAGAAACCTGGAGGCTTACGAAAAGGGTTCTGCTGAAATTGAGAACGACGCAACGAGCTATGGAAAGAAGAATGATGGGTGTAACGTTAAGGGATAAGAACAGAGCAGATTGGGTGAGGCAACAAACGCGGGTAAACGACATCTTAGTTGAAATCAAGAAAAAGAAATGGGCATGGGCCGGACATGTAATGAGGAGGGAAGATAACCGATGGTCACTAAGAGCTACGGACTGGATTCCAAGAGAAGGGAAGCGTAGCAGGGGGCGGCAGAGAGTTAGGTGGGCAGATGACATTAAGACGTTTGCAGGGACAACATGGCCACAATTAGTACATGACCGGGGTAGTTGGAGAAGTATGGGAGAGGCCTTTGCCCTGCAGTGGGCGTAACTAGGCTGATGATGATGATGATGAAGTTAAAAGCTAAATGCTGCTGATTTGAGAAAATACAGTCCACGCTTCATGTTCTTGCTCACCTGAAAGTGTGGTTACTACAAACTGTCTTAAACTGCTAATTTACTGACCACTGTGTTTTGCCATCAGTTATTAGCACTTTCTCTTTAAAGTAGTCTGGGATCATCTTGCTCCGGGTTATTTTGCTTTAGGGGTACATTATCTTGTGCAAACCCATGTTCTACTTGACCTGGAAATTTATTGATCTAGAATGTACGACGAAACGAAGGAATTGTCCATGAGGGGCCACGACTTAGCTGCCGTGTTGAGCTTTGACTCGGCGTTGTGGGGACACAATATAATTTCAGAGCATTTTACACACGAATGGTTGCTATACCCATTTGTAGCCTTTGTATTCATGTCAAGCCTTTAGTCAGCTCTACAGAACCCGGAATCGTGAAGGTTATTGTAAAGTTGAGCTGGGTGGATAGCACCAGAGCACTTTCGTTATTACAATTGTCACGCATTCCGTTTCGAAATTTCGCATAATCAATGCTTATGTTTAAGAAATATAAATTATACGTTCGCACTCTTGATTTAAAGAATTGTACAATTCCACGTATTCGTGTGCCTGCTCTCTAGGAAAAGCAGTATATATGAAACTTTGTACCAACCAATATGTGCTAACAGAAAGCAACTGTTTAACGTATGAAGGACGTGCCGCTGCTGCCACACTGCGCTGCCGTGGACTGCAAGCCGTACACAATGCCGGCCTTTCCGGACAATGATGGCGGTCTCTTCAGCTTCTGCGTTACAACTGTACTGTGCCGTGAGACTCGCTACTTCAACTGTGTGATGTCTGTATCTTCATATTTTTTTCAACGGTGACGCCACGCACTCCGATAAGGACTAAACCTTAAGAAAAATCAAAAGATTGATGACACAGCATTAGGGACGAATTAAACATCTTACTGAACAAGTACCCGCCAGATAGTTTCCTCCAACCTATACAATTGTCTAGATGCCGGCCAACACATTAAGGCACTTGACTACTAAACCCACAAGGAGATCCTCACCTATATCTTGGAGAATGGCATCCTCAAGGTGGTACGAAAGTGCTGCTCAATACCGGAATAACTTTAGAGCAGACTGAGGGACACAAGCTACCCCAGACTTTTTGAAAAAGCATCTCCATTTACTGGAATGAATAGTTGGGACAGCTGGAATTTTCTCGTTTGTAAACTACAGTGCTTGAATGACGAGAAATGAAGACGACACGAAGAAATGAGCGAGTGCTTCTATGTGTCATTAGTATCTCGTCTTAACACTTTAGCTTGCCACTCTGCATATAGTACATAAGGTCACGTAGACAAGCACCAGTTTATTGTGCTTAAAATACTTGCTAGGACAAGCGTCATTTCGTTGTCGTCATTTACGTTATGTTGCAAATTTACAAAAGCTCCTGCCTTCAACATTCGAGACCATCATTTTCATCGCTTTGACCACTTGACGAGTACAAATTATTCAGCTTTTCCGAGCAAGGCAGAGCTTTCTGGTTCCATGATAGTATGCTCTGTGAGGCACGGACTAAGCACCTGCATGTCCCGACCGCTGCAATTGCAGACGCGCTTAACTTCATCGATTGGCAATGCGGTAATGACCAAGCCTACAAAAACAATTCTGTACACCTACGATGTAGAATGAGCAAGCTTTGCGGATAGCTATGTTGCACAAGATGAAGGTGTAGCTCGAGAGCTCCTACATACATGGCAGCAGAATTTTTTTCTCCACAACCACTGCACCGATTTTCATTAGGTTTGTTATATTAATAAAAAAATAAAGATGTACAGACTGCTGGAAGCAGATGGTAGACTTAGGCCTTCTGCTTCTTTAATTGGTAAAATTTGGCAAATTTCGGAAATTAACGTATCAATAAGTACGAGTATGCAAATCTGTAACCATTCAACTAAAATGATATTACATTTCTGGCAGCTGCATGTGATACTAGAAATAAAGCGGTCAAAATTGGTCTATCATGCACCGCTTTAAAACAAACCACGAACTTGTGCAATTTTGCAAGATCCTCGCAAACATTGTAACAATTTTACTCCAGCTGTAAATTACCAAATTTGTCCACTTGAGACAATCTGACAGATGTAGTGTACAAAACGGCGCTATATGTTTTTAGTCCTGATATATATGCTTACAGGGCAACAGGATAGCGTATTGGAACGACTTCTGTATTTTTTTATGTCTGTGTCTACACCGGCTGGCTGGGTATCTGTTTTTCATCTTCAACGGGTATCTTCAACTTCATCTGTTTTTACACCTCAGTTAGATTAGTGCTTCTATTGTTTTGAAATTTTCTTATTTCTGGCAAAAGAATGTATTCAGTGCGATAAATCTGTAATAAAATCTTCTGTCTCTGGGGGATTATAGTTTACCATCCTCTTCTCGAACACAGCAAACTTCATTCGAAATGGTTTTCGGTTGTCAAATAAAAGCATGCCTGTTTCTTACAATTTTTTTTTAGAATAGGGAAATAAGAGTTTGCCTCGAGCTAAACCTCTGTACTGAGTCCTGCGATGAGTTGAGGGTTGACTTCCAACCTTTCGTAGCCGGACGATTGCTGCACCAAGAAATTAACTGCAAATATTCACTTGTTCAGTTCGTTATATCATGCATGCGGCGTAAAGTTTAATTGGGAGAGAATTTACCTTGCATCCAACGGATAACCAACTTCTTACCACCATGGGACGCAGCCATTTCCGTCATTTACTTCCTGTCAGTGATAACAGCTGTTTTATGTCGCCAGTGAAAGGTCGAACTCGTCTCTAGGGACATCGCTAATGCCGATGCCCATGCCTCTGACAATAAAATTCACGCCGAATTGCTGTGCTGGCGACTTCAGGAGGTGCCAAAAGCCTGCTGAAATGTAGCCAACTCCTCTACGGCACATTGTACCGAAATATAGTCATCAGGTGCAGTAAACTGGTCTCATTCCGTTCCTTTTTTAGCATTTTTGATCAATAGGTGTAACTTGAGGGTTCCGATGGATATGACAGGGACCCTGCCCCAATGTTTATGGTGTGCCTCCTTTCGGCGTCACTTGCAAATGTCATTTGTTATATAGTCAATGCTCATATGCAAATTTGAATTTGGTGGTTCACCTCATGAACTGTATTCGAACTTTGTAATACGTTTGGCAAATTAAATCGCCATTTGTCGTACCGCAATTTTTTTAACAATGCCTAGTGTAGCCTGAGCTTTAAAATAATTACGCTGAAGAACACGAACTCCTAAACCACTGTATAACGAGGACTTCCATACTAGCCTTGCTGGCCTAAAGATGCAAGCTTTTATTGTTGTTTCACGATGACACCGGCTTTTACGACACTCATTTGACCAAAGTGAAAGGTCTTTATCCTTGTAGCTCTACGTTCAGTGAACAGAGTTTTGTAGCAAGTATCGACAGAATAAAGGCTCGTTAGCTTAGGCAATACTCCACCGACGAGGTCTATGATAGCTATTTCTCACTTTTTTTTCATCCATTCTTACGCGCTTAATGATTCAGTGCTATAGCTCTAGTAAAAGTAGATCTATGTTTTCGGGTACAAACAGATCGAGCTTAGCGGCGAGACGATGTATCGGTTCACCATGACAGCTGTATGCAGGGCCGGTAATCTATGCGTTAAACATCAAAACACTCGCAGTAGCACAAAGTAAGCGGATTTTGTGCGACAACGGCTTAAGATACGCTCGTCAAACTCATGTTTGCTTCGACGTGAGTTCTACGTGTTTGATCTAGATAGCTGAACTTCCCCGAAAGTATCCTCTTTTGAAGAAGATAGGCGAAAATACGCATGGCAAAATGCAAAAGTGCTGCAGACTTTCTAAAGACTGCGCTATAACAAAGCGGGGAACACAAAGCAGGCAGACTCCATCGAATGTACAATTGGCGCGTTTGATACTTGTGTTCCTCGGTAGGGATTCAGCTTGCACCACTTTGAGAGACAACGTGGGCGGCTATATTAGGCGGATCAATTTCTGTTCTGCGCCTTACAGCTTCCGGATGCTTGACAGCGGTGAAGCTGAATAAGTGGGATCGGCGCCCTCGGCTATTGATTCAAGCGACGTCTCGGAAACACAGCCAGCAGTCGTAATCTTGGCAGCCGGTCATGATGGCCTTGCTGTACAGCATACTTCGCTTAGCGGAAAGCAACACATCCGCTGGTTCATGTTTTTTTTTTGTGTTAGGTTGGTTTGTCTCTATAGCACACTAAAGTGTGTGTGCGTGTGTGTGTGTGTGTGTGTGTGTGTGTGTGTGTGTGTGTGTGTGTGTGTGTGTGTGTGTGTGTGTGTGTGTGTGTGTGTGTGTGTGTGTGTGTGTGTGTGTGTGTGTGTGTGTGTGTGTGTGTGTGTGTGTGTGTAAGGGGCGGGGTGTACGAGTATAGCACCAACGGTGCAAGCAGTTGTATCTGCGTTGAACTATATAAAGCTTTAAGAATGCAGCAGGTAAACAACTATCTCAAGCACAACGAAATAAATGACCATAAAATAGAAGTATCTGCTTCCGTTGTCTCTCCCTGTGTGCATTAAAAGGAACTGAACCGAAAACATACTGTACTAAAACTCGTGCCTAGTTCCTGTCTTATTTACCTATAAGAATAACTTCCAGCACCATACATAGACTCTGGCTCGCTCAATACCTTCTTTTACTTCCACAGTACTTCATCCTATTTACCAATGACGTTTTTTGTATCATGAGTGTATTCACCAATAGTTTAATTTGCTAAGAATGCCTGAGTTGGTACGCTGATTTTTTCTCTTTACAAAATAGTTGTCAGAGCAACTTCATAGAAATTTTTCTTCTGTTCTTTGCACTGCAAACTTGTAGCTACCAGAACCTTCGGGGTCTGTCCAGAGCGCTGCCTGTGGAACTGTTCAAGGAGGTTCAATACACGATTTCTTGAAATACACCTGCTTAAAACACTTCAAACATATATTTTGTTATATGGACATAATTTCCGTTTCAATTAAAGCTGCCAACCAGTTTTTAAAACAAAGGCGACACAAGTCACAGGCTTGCTGCAAAAGTGTAACTGGGTGTTTCAATTTAACAGTGCTAAAGCATGACTGTGTAATCACTTATATTTCGTTCCCAGCAAAATACAGCACGTGGTTGGTATTTTCTGACTGTCGCAGTAAATGGATAGAACGTGAAAGTTGCGCACATCAATACAGTAGAAGCAAGCTGCTACCGTGAAGTGGACTGACTTTACTGCCTGCCGTAAACAAGAATTCGGCCGGAAACAGTCAAGCTAGAACAAAGTGCTTTATTTTACAGTGCGGAGAAGGACCTACAATATCTCTTTCCAGCAGTCACCTTTACGCCACCTGTTTATCCCTAGCAATGCACTAAAAATGTGTCAATGCACTAAAAATGTAAAAATGGAGAAGCTCAGGATACAGGACCTTCTCGATGTTTGTCAGGTGATGGGCATTTCTGTGCCCGTGGTAAGGCGAAACAATGCCATTCTGGACGTTATGAGAGCACAAGAGGTAACTGAGGAGGAAGTCGAATAGGTTTGGGGAGAAATTCTTGAGAAGAGAAGCGAGAAAGAAATGCGCGACGAGCAGAAGGAAAAAGAAGGCGCCAAGAGGCAGTTGAGAGAAAAAGGCGCGAAGAGGCAAAGGAGAAGAAAAGGCGCGAGGAGGCAGAGGAGGGCGAATGCGCGAGGAGCGAGATTATGCTCTTAAATTGAGAGAACTGGAAATAAAGCAAATTCGAATCAGCTCGGCGCGTTGAAGTCCCCTTTCCGGTGGAGACGATACGCCCAAACTAAGAATACAGGACCTGATGTTGCCGTACAGGATAGGCGGAGATATCGCACTTTTTTTTTCGTGAATTTCGAACGCACGTATGAAAAAATAGGGCTGGACGAAAGCCTTTGGTCTCAAAAACTTCTTTCGGTTGCCCCAGGAGAAGCCGCGGAAGTTCTCGCACGCTTGTCTAAAGAAGACTACGAGAACTATGGAAAGGAAAAGCCACGCTCCTTCGAAAATACCGCCTCTCTTCTGAGGCAAAAAGGGGCAGCGAGTCGCACACTGAGTTCGCGTACGAGTTTAAGTACAACTTAAAAGAGTGGCTCAAAAGTGCAGAAGTGTATGGCAACCCCGACAAGGTGCTTGAATGCATAGCACTGGAGCAGGTTTACCGAGTTCTTCCAGAAGTTAGACTTTGGCTGCAGGACAGGCTCTCAGAGGTAGACTAAGAGAAGGCAGCGCAGCTCACGGAGGAATATTACATGCGCCGAAACTTTCAAGAAAAACTGATTCAGAAGGAAAAGAAAGGACTATTCTGGAAAGTGGTTTTCCCCGCGCAACACAGTTTCGCCGAATAAGAAATTGCCCACGAGCGACGAGTTTAGCAAGTGAGTATCGACTAAGGCTGAGGTGGCGAGGGAAGGGCTAGCAGAGACAGCCCAGTCGACTAGGGCCGCTAAAGCTCAGGCAGACGTGGAGCGCGCGTTCGAGGCCCGGAGACCAATTATCTGCTTCCGTTGCCGAAAGGAAGGTGATATTTCCTCAAATTGTGAGGAGCAAATCGCGTTCGGCAGCATTAGCCAGTCGGACGAAAATATGAGGCTGCTCGAGCCATATATGCAGGATGCTGTGGTAAACGGATAAAGGTGCAGGGCACTTCGCGATTCAGCCGCCACCATGGATGTTACTCCTCCGTCCTGTGTTGCTCCCGGAGACTATACTGGGGAATGCGCCTGGATCAGACAACTCGCCGAAGAGAAGAGCGCGTGCTTGCCACTTGCCAGGGTAACCCTCGAGGGCGCGTTTGGAAGGTTCCAAATGGAGGCAGCCATGAGTCCAAGTTTACCCGCACACTTTTCATATCGTTTTTCAAACAAATCGGAGCAGCTCTAAGAAAACGAGGGCCGGTCGTTCTCTGCCAGTGCCGCTTGCATGGCATTAACGCGATCGCGGTCACGCGCCCTCTCAAAGAAATGCGAAAGCACATCTTCAAACGAGGCAACTGACAATGTAACGTCCTCACAGCGGCAGTCTAGGCCGTGAGATACGGCTAATGAAAAGCAGATGACTCAGACTTGTGATGGATGAATTACGGGATCAGTGACAGTGGGTCAGGAGCCTTTCGAGATTGGGAAAATGGGACGCCTAGGGTGGAAGTGGAAGGTTTACTGCTTAGTCCCGCCTCCTTTTGCTGGGAGCAGCTTAGTAGGGTTGAACGAAAGGCGCTTATCGCGGCACAGAAAATTGACCCGCCGCTAACTTTGCTGCAGGCTAATGTAAATGAAGGAGTGGCCCAAAATAACATCTCGTTCTACACTAGGTGAGGTCTGAAGTACTGGAATTATCAGGATTTCAAGGGTCGGACATACAACCAACTACTCGTGCCAGAAAAGTATCGACCACAGCTTTTCGAGTTAGCGCATTGGAATGTTTGGGCGCGCCACTTCGGTCTCAAGAAGGCAAAGGCTAGGGTAGCGCAACATTTCTATTGGCCAGGATGCTGGAAAGAGGTTGAAACACTTGTGCGGTCATGTGACGCATATCAGCAAGTTGGTAAACCTAATGACAAGTGACAGAATTTTACTCGGAGCGAGAGAGGGCAAAATATAAATTTTCTTTGATCGCCTCAGCTGTGTCTTGCCTGCCCAAATGACTGTTAAGAATTGCTTTGCAATCTATTGTTTAGCTGTTTATTCTCTTTGAATGTGTCTTTGAGAGCACTGTTCTGGAGGTCTGTATCTCCGGCTCTTTATTGGGTGCGTGTCTCATGTTTAGTACAACAACCGTAATGGTGCTGTTGAGAGCACACAGACGTTAGAGCGTTTGTTTTCATGGAGTTTGGTCTGGCGTTGTGGAGAGCATAAAGAGGGTGCTCACTTTCACTGAAGTGATTAGCGTTGATTTTCGGTCACTCCGTGACCTTTCTCAGATCCAAGCAAAGGAAAGACCTGCGGATGAAAGGGCGGCAAAGCCATTTCCTTGGCCCCATCAAGGACGTCACCAAATCAGCACATCGCATACGTCGAACCGCATCAAACAGCTCGACTTCTGGATGTATTATCTGGCGACGGGGGTGCTGTTGTGCCATACTACGAGCACCACGTGGCGACCACGAGGCGACGGGATCTGCCACACTACATGCACCACGTGGCTACCACGAGGCGACGAGAGCTCCCACTTCTCCGCGACGAATCAAAGATTCGACACGGGAGGCGACTTCAAGCGGCGCAATGAGGCATCTCCGCGAGCAATCAGGAATTCGACGTGGGCGAGGTCATCACCCTGCCGCGCCTGGTTCCTGCCGACGAGAACTCGCCCAAACCGGTTCCTGCCGACGAGGTGTCGCCGAACGGATTTAAGGGAGAACCGGCCAATTGTGAGAACGCAGAGTCGCTTGCAGCCGCCCAGTCGGTCTGATGCGCTCCTACTGCTACCTGTACGCTATCATCCACTATCTATAAATATTGCATAAATTTTTTCGTTTCTTCTTCGTCTACGGAACGAGTCAGTCTTTCGTCCTCCACCCCGAAGTCACAACACCGCGTAGGCAGTAAACTTTGACCACTGTGCTTATCGGCACCGTAGGCGTCGGGGCTCGCTAATTTCGCCTCGTTTTGAACACTGAATTGGTCTCGAACCACGCGAAACTTGGTCAGACCACGCGAACGCTTGACAACTCGCGCTCGCCCCTGGCATCTCCTGGTTAGACGCCTTGACACACTTCATTTCTTATTGATAGCGCTTCAAAATGCGAAAGTTGGATGCTCCCACTATCCGTCGGTCAAGCTGGTGCAGGAGAAAGCCGGTCCGCACCACATAGCCCAGTCAGACAAGAACATGTGAGCTTGACCACGCACTCCAACCCTGTCGTGCAGAAAGCGTATACGATGTCGTTGCATGTAAGTTGCGGTAGGGTATATATTGCAACCACCGCTGGGTGCCGCGACCAGTCCACTGGCAGAGCGTACTGCGACTCGCTGAGGACAGCCGCGTTTGGCACGTTTGGATGCGTTTGGTGCACCGTAGGCGCCAAATTCGGCAATGGTGGCGTCTGCTTCAACATCCAAAATCAAATTAAACAGTGCGCCACGGCCACGGTCGGTAGGCTGAGCATTGTGGGCCTGCATAGCCTTCGCCGCGCAAGGTACTGAAGAAGCGGAAGTACCGCGAAGGGAGTGTGTTGAAGTACTTTTTGTGGCAAAGTTTTTCTACAATAGCCTAATTTACCTTCCAACACATTTCTCTGCTTCGACAAAAAGTGATTCAGGGCCCCTTTAGAGTATCTTTGGCGTATACATCGGCCCGAAACGTTTCTGTGTAAATGTTTTTCTTTGTTTGTGTGTGTGTGTGTGTGTGTGTGTGCGTGTGTGTGTGTGTGCGTGCGTGCGTGCGTGCGTGCGTGCGTGTGTGTGTGTGTGTGTGTGTGTGTGTGTGTGTGTGTGTGTGTGTGTGTGTGATATTAGTACTTAACAAGGATTCCAAATTTGTTCAGTGCACACATCTTTAATGCCCTTGGTTTTTTATTTTGTGGGTTTCATATTTACATGATGTGCCTACAGTCACCTGCAGCGTCAATTATACGCCTAGTTAGTACGTCACCTATCCAAGGGCGCCTAAGAAAAGTCCATTAGGTAAGCTATTTTATTAACATACACCGATGCAATAATAAATCTACCACACTTGTTCTAAGTGAAGTGTTAGTATGGCCGAAAAGACTAAAAACAATAGGTGGTTGTGGGCGCCGGCCTAGTGTCCTTGCACTAGCTCACCGTGACATCACTCATTACGGCAGTATCAAGTTAGATCTTTATTGGTATAGTTATATACGCGCGTCACATCACACTGAAAGCACTGGCGCAAAATTTCAAAAGCCGAAGTTTGGCTTGCATGTTACAAATGGAATAAACATTTTATAGCCTAATGAACGAATCACAGAACATTAACAAAAGGGGGTGCCTCTGTGGCCTATTGTGGGGTGCGGGAGGTGGATAGGGAGTATAGGAAAGGGGCGAGGCTGAACACCACCTCCGTCACCGCTGCAGAGGCGCTGTCGTTTTCGGTGCCTCTTAAGAACGTCAACGGCCCCAACGGTGTAGAGGGGTTCCTTCTCGTCCCTGAAAGCCTACATCCGGCCGACCACACCAATCTTCAAAGACGAAGTCTCACAGGGATTGTCTAACAAGAAGTCCCACAGGTCGGTGGTCTGACAGCAATACATCAGCCTTTAGTTATTGCCTCGCGATATCGTGTCGTGGCACTTTCACAAGAAAGTGTTGTAGATCTTCATCAGCTTGGGCACATAGCGCTGCGGATAGCAAGGCATTACATTATCTGCAAACATTTTTGGGTATATACTACGGCAAGCCGTAGACGGTGTAATAAAGGCTCGTGATCTGCCTTTTTCCCGTTTTACGAACCGTTGGAGCATCTATACACGTGTACCGCATTCTGAACCAACACGAACAGCGCCCACTAAACAAAGCCATTAAAGAAAGCAACAGAACAGAAATTCACGAAGTTTTCCAGAATCAAGTAATGCTATTAGCGTATTTCTAAATGTGGGGAATAGATCTCAGTTACCCTCTTTGGATCCTCACAACACCTTAAATAGGATTGTCAGTCTAGAAAATCATGCGCCAGAGAGATATGCTTACTATAGCTGCGCAGAAACAGGCACTTTACCACACTTGCTCCCAATATCCACATTATATTCACGTGTATATGGACAAAGTGTGCCAGAATATTTTGCCTCCATTTGTATTGACTATACCAAACCTGTAGTTAGAACACACTTTTGAAATGATCCCAAGTGACATCGTCTTCCGTCACTTAACTTCTTGCTTTTCTCTTTGCCTTGCGCTTCATAGTGTAAGTAAAGATCTAACCGAAATTGGTTATTTTTAGGGAGTCTAAAGCCGCCCTCAGGTCACTAAAGATCCGAAATGGAAATGCGATGAACATGAATTCACTATACGAAACCCCCTAAGAGCACACAAAAGTCAGCCTAAAAACCACGTCATAGCGTGTCGGTGGATGACAGGACGCGTAAGTATTATTGGAAACGCTACAGCTGAAGGTGGTGCAAAACAGGGTAAATATGTTCTTCGTTGGACAGGTTTGAGTACTGTGATGACAATTAGGAATCGGGAAAGCATACATCAAGAGTGCCAGGTCGCACAAGATTGAGTTCCTTCGCGTGCAATCGATCAAGTTCATTGCTACATTCGCGCTTGCAATGATCGCAATATAAAAAAAAAAACTGTTAGATAAGGAAAGGGGCCGGGACAGGCAAGATGTCCACAAGATGGAAGCACGCTGCTCCCAAGACCGAGCGTATATACCTTTGACAAGTACCATTCCGAACATGCCGAACCAATCTAATGCGCAAACGCATCGAGTGTATGCGGAGTATTTCCTGTACTTCACCAGAGCCGACCACACCATACCGGTGAAAGGCGTGTGGTGTCACGATTGCACTAACAGTGTTCCATATATCACTACACGGAGCACACGCTTCACCCAATAGGCACGTTCCTATTTCCGTCACTGAGTATCAAATTGAGCGGTGTTATCATTATTCTTCATCTTCTTTGTGTTCGAGTTGACAGTGACATAATACGGAGTTCGCCTCTTTGGTCAGTTATATCTCGGTGCTGCCTCAATCGATTTCGTGCGACTTTAACATGACCCGGTGCGGACTATCCAGGGCAGTCCACTTTTTCTCTTTTCTAGCCGATTCGGCAGAAGTTATGCAGTCGGGGAGATGGACAGGCTGAATCAATGAAGAAGTGGACGTTGCTATTGTTTAACGCAACTATATAATGCCATTGACCATGCCGGCGTCCACTGTAATATACCTAACATTCTGTTGAAAAAAAAAGGGCTCAGCCCGAGTTGGACAACACGTGGCGTTTTGAAAAAGCACTTGGGACATTTTTTTCACTGTGTAAATGAACCTTCTCACGCGCTATGCGACGCATGTGCTATCTTGAACTACTGCACCTGATGTTATACCTCTCCTGCAGGAGCCTACATTTTCATTCGAACAACCTCCTTCACTTCGCCTCAACTTCCTAAAAATTTCTCGTGCCTTCCACCAGTGAACGCTGAGAAGAAATTGGTAAAATGACCTGGAACAGGGCTACAATAAATGAGTACAAAGACATGAACACGCTTCACATAGCAGGCCTTGTTTTCTGTTGACTAGGTTCTTTTTTGTCCTCATTGTTTGGGGGCGATATTTTATATTACTGGCAACATGAATCAAGTGGTCGTGCCGATAAATATATTTTAAGAGTCACTTACACGCGCGCACGCACGCACAAACACACACAATCACAGATATATATATATATATATATATATATATATTTCAATCGTCACTTATACCTAAGTGTCACAAGAAAGAGCGGAGAAATAATTTAGCAAGGTGGCCGTACAATTTGGTGGCACAAAAGGGTACTATGACCGCATTTACTTGGCCTCCAAGATTGGAGGGCGCGATGGAATGTGGCGCCACTGAGTCTCAAGGTCATACCAGTGCCGAAGCTCGCTCGTGTGCTGACTCAAGTGCGGTGGACACCGTTCCCGCAGGTGCGTTGACACGGCCTCGAGCGCCGTATACGAACGACCAAAACGAAATGAAGGCCGTGAGGACGTAACAACGGTTCGCTAGGTGGACTGTATAAAGCTCTGTTTATAGAAGATGCATTCTAAAAACGTTTTCGTTCAGGAAATCCTCATAAGCTGATATCCTTTCACAACGCACACATTCCACAGCATTCGTTAAATCTGTCAGTGGGTCCCAGAAACCAATATTATCGCACTGTGCCCATTCGCAGTTCTTGTTGCGCTAGCAATCGTAGGGACACTCGGGTTGAATTTGTGCCCTTGCTGCCGCCACGATGTTGCGTATGAAGTCCACGTCAAATAGGCTCTTATCGCGCCCCGGGCGCCGTGCCTTATGCGCGAAGAAAAGCGTGAGACGGTGAGCCTGAACGGATGGTGGCTTCATGCGTGCCGTCTTCTGCTCGCCCAGTGTTGGGCCGTAAAGGCGAGGAGGAGCCGGGGGGGAGGGGAGGGGGCAAATGCTTTTGGGTGTTACTGCGACTTGTTTCAGTGGCAAATTTAGTCGCGGCGCGTCACGAAGTTTCGGCGCTCCTGGAGCTGATTACACTTCGTATTGAAGATATTCGCACCATATTGTCCGTTTCCTTCTAAAACCTTGTCTTTTGCAGCTTTGTTGGCTACTCCCATGAAATAGCAACTCAGACTTAGCCCCATTAGAGGAAGCTGCTCCTAAGGAGGATCGTTTTCTTCTTATTAGATTTATGCAAAACCTGAGTCCCTTTTTCCGAACATAGTAGAAAGACAGCCTTCTTTCGATGCGTGCCCGCTAAAATTCTACCTTGAGGAAAAAGCGGTTGAAGAGCCTATTCTTGTTATTTCTTTTATTTCGTATTTCCACGAGATAAACGCAGAAGAACAGACGCATCTGCTTTCACTAAAGCTACTTTCCTTGCTGAAAGCTGCTGGCGCTGGTTAATGCCATGTTCAAAGAAAGGAAGAAAGGATGCAACAGGTTTAATGGCGGGCGCAGTGTTCAGACAGCGCTTCTCGATCACGGCCCCGTCTCATTATAAGGGAGTGCCATCAGTGTTCTTTACACGAGACTGCGAAGGAGCAGGCACAAGTTACGGTGCCTCTGGCGAGGTTCGTTATTGCATAAGTGAACAGAAGTGCGCCGCCGTAGGAAGGCCAGACCAGCTGGCCGCAGACTTTCCCGCTTGCCTTAGTGTTTCTTAGTCGCCAACGTGCTTTGGAAAGCGTTTTCTGGCAAACTTCTGAGTTAATATTTGCTGATGGTCGCGCACAATACCCATCAGGAGCTTTCTGTTTGCTGCAAATTACGGACATCAAAAAAAAAAAAAAAAAAGAAAGGAATTAGATTACCGTGCTCTCAAGCATTTCCAGGACTGGCAATGTTGTACGGCCTTGCCAAAAGCTGCCCAACTGAACTTTTGGCCAGTGACAAATACGTGGCATTTTCTATTCCTCTTTCGTTCTCAAGCAGTCATGCGCATTGAATATTCTATGTTGTTGGAATCTGGGCGTTTTACATATCTCTTACGTAAAGTGCATGTCACCTTATTTCCTTCTTTTTTGAGGCATATTATGTTGGAGCACTGTTGTGCCCTTCGCCCTTGTGATAATCTGTGATTCTCGATACATTGACACTTTTATCACGTGACACCATTTATTTATGCGAGTATCTCTTCATTTGGCCACGTCAATTAAAAGAAGTTGGCCACGTTTCTGAGTGCTTAGTGCAAATCTTTTCTCTTGCACTTTCTAATAATGAACATTGTCTTGGTTGTGCAAAAACACTTAGGTATATTTATTACCCGCCTCCCGTAGTTCCTACGAGCACTTCTTCCTGGCCGCAAATATTACATACTTTACGGCATACACAAAAAATAACCTTGCCATGCGTCTCTTTTTCTTTTTCTGTTGGGAAAATTTTCTGACGAGAGTGCTTATACGCTTTGGCAGTATGTCACTGACTGCAAAACGACGACTTCGAAACTCGTCTGAGGCGAGCAAGTTGGTGCTGGTTCACCATGAGTTATTAGCGTTACCACGTGTATCTGATAGCAACTAAGACCCAAAGTGTTACGCACGAACGAAGGGAAATTGTCTCACGGGTAGTCAATAAAGCGCTCACGTAGTTTAGAAAACTTTATTAATAACACTTTCCTTCTACAACTATTTAAAATTCTTCAGTAATTAATTTCAGTGAAAGTTGAAATCGGGTTAATTCGTTTGTTCATATGACGGGCTGGCCGGCTATCAGTATGGGTGCATGACATTGGAGTTGCGTGGAGCAATAATTTATTCTAAGCTGCGGGTTGAACTGTTCCTGAAATGTAAAGCGCGTACTGCAGAAATTCATGAATTTGTCTGCATGTCGCGAAAACAGTAGGTCAGGCTATAGGTTGCAGAATGGGGAAGCGTTGGATTTCGTTGAGCCCAATCCTGCTCAGTACCGCGAAACGAAACACTCCTACTGAGTAGAAGTGCTCAAGACAGCCCTCCGTCATGAATATTAGTAGCGGTTTAAATGAAGCTGGCGCTACTGGGTAAGCCACGAATGTAAAATGACGATAAAGATGATTTCGCGAATAGAATAACTGCAGATTAAGAACTTGCAGCAGACGTTGATGCGCTTTTACTTGCCGAATTCCGTGTGCTCAATGCTTCTTGTATGCCTCGCCTATAGGTTTTTACTTCCGAGACTTCGAAATTACTCTTCTTTTCCCATTTTTTTGTCAGTGTTATTCCGCAACATTTGTATCACTCGATGAAAATGCTTTAAAAGGGCCCAGAACCACCCCTCGGGCTTGGTGAAATAACATAGTCCGCGGGTAGGTAGCATACGCTGTTGTGAACATCTCAGCCAAGTTCTGCTGTCGTACGCGGTCCGTGGAGCTCGCAAGCGGAGCGTGAAGTCACCTTTTTCTCAAACGCTCTCGTTTCAAAAACCCCATGCTCCACTCTCTTTTATGTGTGTTTTATTTCGTCATAAAGCACACTCCAATACGCGGCTGCTATTGGTCGCTGCGCTCGGCTACACCACGGCCGCCGCGAGGTGCCGCCACGAGTCCAGTGGCTAAGCGCACTGCGGCTCTCTGAGGACAGCCGCGTTTGGCTTACGTTTAGCGCGGCATAGGCACCAAATCAGAAATTTGAACTGCCGCCACGGTGACTGACGTCTCCGCCGTTGCCTTCGCAGTGCAAAGGATTGGAGGAGGAAGGGCAGCACAGCTTAGGCCGTGTTTGATTGCCGATAACTCCGCTTCTACTGAACGCATTGAAGTACTTTTTGCGGCAAAGTGGTTCTGAAATAGCCTATGTTCACTCCAAATGTATTTCTCTACTTCGATAAGAATTGGTTCCGGGCCCCTTTAAGATTTTGCTCATTCTCATTAAAACCACTTATGTTAAGCTTTGTTGTATGCCTATACAGTCCTGCGATCGTTCCTTTCTACAAGAAATTACTTTCACTAAAAACAGAGTAAGAAAGGCAGCGCAAATATTGGCTTACGTCCCCTTCTGGTGGCAGTAATAAGGCGTACTAACGTCGTCCTAAGTGGTAAGATTGATATGAATGAAACGTCTTTGTGGTTCATCATCATCATCATCATCAGCCTAGTTACGCCCACTGCAGGGCAAAGGCCTCTCCCATACTTCTCCAACTGCCCCGGTCATGTACTAATTGTGGCCATGTTGTCCCTGCAAACGCCTTAATGTCATCTGCCCACCTAACTTTCTGCCGCCCCCTGCTACGCTTCCCTTCTCTTGGAATCCAGTCCGTAGCTCTTAGTGACCATCGGTTATCTTCCCTCCTCATTACATGTCCGGCCCATGCCCATTTCTTTTTCTTGATTTCAACTAAGATGTCGTTTACCCGCGTTTGTTGCCTCACCCAATCTGCTCTTTTCTTATCCCTTAACGTTACACCCATCATTCTTCTTTCCATAGCTCGTTGCGTCGTTCTCAATTTCAGCAGAACCCTTTTCGTAAGCCTCCAGGTTTCTGCCCCATATGTGAGTACTGGTAACACACAGCTGTTGTACACTTTCCTTTTGAGGGATAGTGGCAACCTACTGTTCATGATTTGAGAATGCCTGCCAAACGCACCCCAACCCATTCTTATTCTTCTGGTTATTTCAGTCTCATGATCCGGATCCGTGGTCACTACCTGCCCTAAGTAGATGTATTCCCTTACGACTTCCAGTGTTTCGCTACCTATCGTAAACTGCTGTTCTCTTCCGAGACTGTTAAACAGTACTTTAGTTTTCTGCAGATTAATTTTCAGACCCACCCTTCTGCTTTGTCTCTCCAGGTCAGTGAGCATGCATTGCAATTGGTCTCCTGAGTTACTAAGCAAGGCAATATCATCAGCGAATCGCAAGTTGCTAAGGTATTCTCCATCAACTTTTATCCCCAATTCTTCCCACTCCAGGCCTCTGAATACCTCCTGTAAACATGCTGTGAATAGCATTGGAGATATCGTATCTCCCTGTCTGACGCCTTTCTTTATAGGGATTTTGTTGCTTTCTTTGTGGAGGACTACGGTGGCTGTGGAGCCGCTATAGATATCTTCCAGTATTTTTACATATGGCTCATCTACACCCTGATTCCGTAATGCCTCCATGACTGCTGAGGTTTCGACTGAATCAAACGCTTTCTCGTAATCAATGAAAGCTATATATAAGGGTTGGTTATATTCTGCACATTTCTCTATCACTTGATTGATAGTGTGAATATGGTCTATTGTTGAGTAGCCTTTACGGAATCCTGCCTGGTCCTTTGGTTGACAGAAGTCTAAGGTGTTCCTGATTCTATTTGCGATTACCTTAGTAAATACTTTGTAGGCAACGGACAGTAAGCTGATCGGTCTATAATTTTTCAAGTCTTTGGCGTCCCCTTTCTTATGGATTAGGATTATGTTAGCGTTCTTCCAAGATTCCGGTACGCTCGAGGTTATGAGGCATTGCGTATACAGGGTGGCCAGTTTCTCTAGAACAATCTGACCACCATCCTTCAACAAATCTGCTGTTACCTGATCCTCCCCAGCTGCCTTCCCCCTTTGCATAGCTCCTAAGGCTTTCTTTACTTCTTCTGGCGTTACCTGTGGGATTTCGAATTCCTCTAGGCTATTCTCTCTTCCACTATCGTCGTGGGTGCCACTGGTACTGTATAAATCTCTATAGAACTCCTCAGACACTTGAACTATCTCGTCCATATTAGTAACGATATTGCCGGCTTTGTCTCTTAACGCACACATCTGATTCTTGCCTATTCCTAGTTTCTTCTTCACTGTTTTTAGGCTTCCTCCTTTCCTGAGAGCCTGTTCGATTCTATCCATATTATAGTTCCTGATGTCCGCTGTCTTACGCTTGTTGATTAACTTAGAAAGTTCTGCCAGTTCTATTCTAGCTGTAGGATTAGAGGCTTTCATACATTGGCGTTTCTTGATCAGATCTTTCGTCTCCTGCGATAGCTTACTGGTTTCCTGTCTAACGGCGTTACCACCGACTTCTATTGCGCACTCCTTGATGATGCCCATGAGATTGTCGTTCATTGCTTCAACACTAAGGTCCTCTTCCTGAGTTAAAGCCGAATACCTGTTCTGTAGTTTGATCCGGAATTCCTCTAGTTTCCCTCTTACCGCTAACTCATTGATTGGCTTCTTGTGTACCAGTTTCTTTCGTTCCCTCCTCAAGTCTAGGCTAATTCGAGTTCTTACCATCCTGTGGTCACTGCAGCGTACCTTGCCGAGCACGTCTACATCTTGAATGATGCCAGGGTTCGCGCAGAGTATGAAGTCGATTTCATTTCTAGTCTCACCATTCGGGCTCCTCCACGTCCACTTTCGGCTAACCCGCTTGCGGAAAAAGGTATTCATTATACGCATATTATTCTGTTCTGCAAACTCTACTAATAATTCTCCTCTGCTATTCCTAGAGCCTATGCCATATTCCCCCACTGACTTGTCTCCAGCCTGCTTCTTGCCTACCCTGGCATTGAAGTCGCCCATCAGTATAGTGTATTTTGTTTTGACTTTACCCATCGCCGATTCTACGTCTTCATAAAAGCTTTCGACTTCCTGGTCATCATGACTAGATGTAGGAGCGTAGACCTGTACAACCTTCATTTTGCACCTCTTATTAAGTTTCACAACAAGACATGCCACCCTCTCGTTAATGCTATAGAATTCCTGTATGTTACCAGCTATTTCCTTATTAATCAGGAATCCGACTCCTAGTTCTCGTCTCTCCGCTAAGCCCCGGTAACACAGTACATGCCCGCTTTTTAGCACTGTATATGCTTCTTTTGTCCTCCTAACCTCACTGAGTCCTATTATATCCCATTTACTACCCTCTAATTCCTCCAATAACACTGCTAGACTCGCCTCACTAGATAGCGTTCTAACGTTAAACGTTGCCAGGTTCAGATTCCAATGGCGGCCTGTCCGGAGCCAGGTATTCTTAGCACCCTCTGCAGCGTCACAGATCTGACCGCCGCCGTGGTCAGTTGCTTCGCGGCTGCTGGGGACTGAGGCCCGGGTTCGATTGTTGTATTCATATAGGAGGTTGTGGCCAAGTACTGCACCAGGGTGGCCAATCCTGCTCTGGTGAGAGAGTGCGTTACCGGTTCTGGTCACCGGGATCAGGCCGCACTCCAGGCCTGTTTGTGCAATTTTCTCAACACACGGTTTCTTTTTTTTTGTATTTTCCGGTGGAGAATAGCGCGGCACCGGGATTTGAATCACGGTCCTCTTGCACTGGAGACGGATACTCTACCGTCCCCGTAGGAGTTAAATTAAAAATTAATTTATGGGGGTTTTACGTGACAAAACCACTTTCTGATTATGCACGCCGTAGTGGAGGACTCCGAAAATTTCGACCACCTGGGGTTCTTTAACGTGCACTTAATTCTAAGTACACGGGTGTTTTCGCATTTCGCCCCCATCGAAATGCGGCCGCCGTGGTCGGGATCCGATCCCGCGACCTCGTGCTCAGCAGTCTAACACCATAACCACTGAGCAACCACGGCGGGTCCCGCAGGAGTTGTACGCCTCATTTAACCTACAGTGGTGTCCTACTTGGTCAGTCAAGGTGGACCAATCTGAGCTCAGTTATACCGCATGGATGGCACTCGGCTAGAGAACCTCGTATTTATGACCTGCACATGTGAGGCCTTACTTATTTGAAGATATATATCTATTTTTTTTTTTTTTAGGAGGGTTCCCGTACAGTGATAAAATAAAGGAAAAGACTTTAAAAGAAAGAAAAAAAGAAAGAAAAAGGGGCGGGGAAAAAAAAAAAAAAAAAAAAACGGAACATAACAGGTGATTTGAACTCGTGACCCTTCGATGTTGCCCGGAAAGATAGCTCAGTCGGTTGGTTCGTCAGGCCCCAGGCTACTTTCAAGCGCCACAGCTCCTCCTCCGAGCCTCACACTTACGTGGAAAGCGACTCATGTTGTCCGCGATAGTCGGTTTTTGCTCAAGGTTGCGCGGACAACGCATAGCTCTAGCGTCTAGGAAAAGCTTAACCAGGTGCGATGGCGGCAGGCATAGCGTGGGAAGCTAGCCGCCAGAATAACTATACCAAGGACTGCTGCTGATGAGGGCGAAGTACCTTCGTGTAATTATAATAACCCTAATAGGACTACTTTCGAAAAAAAAAAAAAAAAGGAAACGGCCCAGAGGGCTATAACTACGAGAGCTATGACTGATAGTTTTCTATATATATATATATATATATATATATATATATTCATCTCATCTATGGGATCGCATTCGCGCGCTGTTTCTTTGTCTCTGCGTGTAGTACAGTTAAGAGAGCCAGTTTAAGGGCGGAGAAGAAGAAAGAAGAGAAAAGCAAAAACTGCAGCGCCGTGGTTTTAAAGCGCACCCGTGGTAGAGAAACGGAATGCGATATAAGCGTGCGTAGCCATGATACACACACGACAAACTGCCTTAAAATATTTAGACTTGAGGGAAAGCTTCGTTAGCAAACGATAGCACGGCAATCAGCACTCGAATATAATTATAACCCTAATACTAATTGTAAATATTCATCTCATCTATGGGATCTAATGCGCGCGCTGTTTCTTTGTCTCTGCGTGTAGTAGTTGAGAGAGCCAGTTTAAGGGCGGAGAAGAAGAAAGAAAAGAAAAGCAAAAACTGCAGCGCCGTGGTTTTAAAGCGCAGCCGTGGTAGAGAAACGGAATGCGATATAAGCGTGCGTAGCCACGGTACGCACACGACAAACTGCCTTAAAATATTTAGACTTGAGGGAAAGCTTCGTTAGCAAACGATAGCACGGCAATCAGCACTCGAATATAATTTTAACCCTAATACTAATTGTAAATATTCATCTCATCTATGGGATCTAATGCGCGCGCTGTTGCTTTGTCTCTGCGTGTAGTAGTTGAGAGAGCCAGTTTAAGGGCAGAGTAGTTGGAAGGCATACTTTCTAGGAAAAATGGCCGCTCAAGGAGAAGAGCGAACTCGAGCGGCTTTAGAGGCTAGGAAAACTGCCTTAAAATATTTAGACTTGAGGGAAAGCTTCGTTAACAAACTATAACACGGCAATCAGCACTCGAATACGACGAGAGAAATTACTGAGACGTGGAAAATTCCCTTGAAAAAAATCTGGTTTGCTAGGCAAATGCTCGTATGTACTGAACCTCTTAAAAGATGAGGGGTGAAATATGCGCTCACCGAGAGGGCATCTTCAGCGCGAGACATCCACAAGGCACCTTACAGAGATGTGGAGAGCTTCGCGGCCGGAACGAAGCATCCCTTCTCCGCCGGCCAAGAGGGGGAAACGTGCTTTCCGATCGCTCAAGGTTGCGCGGACAACGCATAGCTCTAGCGTCTAGGAAAAGCTTAACCAGGTGCGATGGCGGCAGGCATAGCGTGGGAAGCTAGCCGCCAGAATAACTATACCAAGGACTGCTGCTGATGAGGGCGAAGTACCTTCGTGTAATTATAATAACCCTAATAGGACTACTTTCGAAAAAAAAAAAAGGAAACGGCCCAGAGGGCTATACTACGAGAGCTATGACTGATAGTTTTCTATATATATATATATATATATATATATATATATATATTCATCTCATCTATGGGATCGCATTCGCGCGCTGTTTCTTTGTCTCTGCGTGTAGTACAGTTAAGAGAGCCAGTTTAAGGGCGGAGAAGAAGAAAGAAGAGAAAAGCAAAAACTGCAGCGCCGTGGTTTTAAAGCGCACCCGTGGTAGAGAAACGGAATGCGATATAAGCGTGCGTAGCCATGATACACACACGACAAACTGCCTTAAAATATTTAGACTTGAGGGAAAGCTTCGTTAGCAAACGATAGCACGGCAATCAGCACTCGAATATAATTATAACCCTAATACTAATTGTAAATATTCATCTCATCTATGGGATCTAATGCGCGCGCTGTTTCTTTGTCTCTGCGTGTAGTAGTTGAGAGAGCCAGTTTAAGGGCGGAGAAGAAGAAAGAAAAGAAAAGCAAAAACTGCAGCGCCGTGGTTTTAAAGCGCAGCCGTGGTAGAGAAACGGAATGCGATATAAGCGTGCGTAGCCACGGTACGCACACGACAAACTGCCTTAAAATATTTAGACTTGAGGGAAAGCTTCGTTAGCAAACGATAGCACGGCAATCAGCACTCGAATATAATTTTAACCCTAATACTAATTGTAAATATTCATCTCATCTATGGGATCTAATGCGCGCGCTGTTGCTTTGTCTCTGCGTGTAGTAGTTGAGAGAGCCAGTTTAAGGGCAGAGTAGTTGGAAGGCATACTTTCTAGGAAAAATGGCCGCTCAAGGAGAAGAGCGAACTCGAGCGGCTTTAGAGGCTAGGAAAACTGCCTTAAAATATTTAGACTTGAGGGAAAGCTTCGTTAACAAACTATAACACGGCAATCAGCACTCGAATACGACGAGAGAAATTACTGAGACGTGGAAAATTCCCTTGAAAAAAATCTGGTTTGCTAGGCAAATGCTCGTATGTACTGAACCTCTTAAAAGATGAGGGGTGAAATATGCGCTCACCGAGAGGGCATCTTCAGCGCGAGACATCCACAAGGCACCTTACAGAGATGTGGAGAGCTTCGCGGCCGGAACGAAGCATCCCTTCTCCGCCGGCCAAGAGGGGGAAACGTGCTTTCCGATCGCTCAAGGTTGCGCGGACAACGCATAGCTCTAGCGTCTAGGAAAAGCTTAACCAGGTGCGATGGCGGCAGGCATAGCGTGGGAAGCTAGCCGCCAGAATAACTATACCAAGGACTGCTGCTGATGAGGGCGAAGTACCTTCGTGTAATTATAATAACCCTAATAGGACTACTTTCGAAAAAAAAAAAAAAAAAGGAAACGGCCCAGAGGGCTATACTACGAGAGCTATGACTGATAGTTTTCTATATATATATATATATATATATATATATATTCATCTCATCTATGGGATCGCATTCGCGCGCTGTTTCTTTGTCTCTGCGTGTAGTACAGTTAAGAGAGCCAGTTTAAGGGCGGAGAAGAAGAAAGAAGAGAAAAGCAAAAACTGCAGCGCCGTGGTTTTAAAGCGCACCCGTGGTAGAGAAACGGAATGCGATATAAGCGTGCGTAGCCATGATACACACACGACAAACTGCCTTAAAATATTTAGACTTGAGGGAAAGCTTCGTTAGCAAACGATAGCACGGCAATCAGCACTCGAATATAATTATAACCCTAATACTAATTGTAAATATTCATCTCATCTATGGGATCTAATGCGCGCGCTGTTGCTTTGTCTCTGCGTGTAGTAGTTGAGAGAGCCAGTTTAAGGGCAGAGTAGTTGGAAGGCATACTTTCTAGGAAAAATGGCCGCTCAAGGAGAAGAGCGAACTCGAGCGGCTTTAGAGGCTAGGAAAACTGCCTTAAAATATTTAGACTTGAGGGAAAGCTTCGTTAACAAACTATAACACGGCAATCAGCACTCGAATACGACGAGAGAAATTACTGAGACGTGGAAAATTCCCTTGAAAAAAATCTGGTTTGCTAGGCAAATGCTCGTATGTACTGAACCTCTTAAAAGATGAGGGGTGAAATATGCGCTCACCGAGAGGGCATCTTCAGCGCGAGACATCCACAAGGCACCTTACAGAGATGTGGAGAGCTTCGCGGCCGGAACGAAGCATCCCTTCTCCGCCGGCCAAGAGGGGGAAACGTGCTTTCCGATCGCTCAAGGTTGCGCGGACAACGCATAGCTCTAGCGTCTAGGAAAAGCTTAGCCAGGTGCGATGGCGGCAGGCATAGCGTGGGAAGCTAGCCGCCAGAATAACTATACCAAGGACTGCTGCTGATGAGGGCGAAGTACCTTCGTGTAATTATAATAACCCTAATAGGACTACTTTCGAAAAAAAAAAAAAAAAAAAGGAAACGGCCCAGAGGGCTATACTACGAGAGCTATGACTGATAGTTTTCTATATATATATATATATATATATATATATATATATATTCATCTCATCTATGGGATCGCATTCGCGCGCTGTTTCTTTGTCTCTGCGTGTAGTACAGTTAAGAGAGCCAGTTTAAGGGCGGAGAAGAAGAAAGAAGAGAAAAGCAAAAACTGCAGCGCCGTGGTTTTAAAGCGCAGCCGTGGTAGAGAAACGGAATGCGATATAAGCGTGCGTAGCCACGGTACGCACACGACAAACTGCCTTAAAATATTTAGACTTGAGGGAAAGCTTCGTTAGCAAACGATAGCACGGCAATCAGCACTCGAATATAATTTTAACCCTAATACTAATTGTAAATATTCATCTCATCTATGGGATCTAATGCGCGCGCTGTTGCTTTGTCTCTGCGTGTAGTAGTTGAGAGAGCCAGTTTAAGGGCAGAGTAGTTGGAAGGCATACTTTCTAGGAAAAATGGCCGCTCAAGGAGAAGAGCGAACTCGAGCGGCTTTAGAGGCTAGGAAAACTGCCTTAAAATATTTAGACTTGAGGGAAAGCTTCGTTAACAAACTATAACACGGCAATCAGCACTCGAATACGACGAGAGAAATTACTGAGACGTGGAAAATTCCCTTGAAAAAAATCTGGTTTGCTAGGCAAATGCTCGTATGTACTGAACCTCTTAAAAGATGAGGGGTGAAATATGCGCTCACCGAGAGGGCATCTTCAGCGCGAGACATCCACAAGGCACCTTACAGAGATGTGGAGAGCTTCGCGGCCGGAACGAAGCATCCCTTCTCCGCCGGCCAAGAGGGGGAAACGTGCTTTCCGATCGCTCAAGGTTGCGCGGACAACGCATAGCTCTAGCGTCTAGGAAAAGCTTAACCAGGTGCGATGGCGGCAGGCATAGCGTGGGAAGCTAGCCGCCAGAATAACTATACCAAGGACTGCTGCTGATGAGGGCGAAGTACCTTCGTGTAATTATAATAACCCTAATAGGACTACTTTCGAAAAAAAAAAAAGGAAACGGCCCAGAGGGCTATACTACGAGAGCTATGACTGATAGTTTTCTATATATATATATATATATATATATATATATATATATATATATATATATATTCATCTCATCTATGGGATCGCATTCGCGCGCTGTTTCTTTGTCTCTGCGTGTAGTACAGTTAAGAGAGCCAGTTTAAGGGCGGAGAAGAAGAAAGAAGAGAAAAGCAAAAACTGCAGCGCCGTGGTTTTAAAGCGCACCCGTGGTAGAGAAACGGAATGCGATATAAGCGTGCGTAGCCATGATACACACACGACAAACTGCCTTAAAATATTTAGACTTGAGGGAAAGCTTCGTTAGCAAACGATAGCACGGCAATCAGCACTCGAATATAATTATAACCCTAATACTAATTGTAAATATTCATCTCATCTATGGGATCTAATGCGCGCGCTGTTTCTTTGTCTCTGCGTGTAGTAGTTGAGAGAGCCAGTTTAAGGGCGGAGAAGAAGAAAGAAAAGAAAAGCAAAAACTGCAGCGCCGTGGTTTTAAAGCGCAGCCGTGGTAGAGAAACGGAATGCGATATAAGCGTGCGTAGCCACGGTACGCACACGACAAACTGCCTTAAAATATTTAGACTTGAGGGAAAGCTTCGTTAGCAAACGATAGCACGGCAATCAGCACTCGAATATAATTTTAACCCTAATACTAATTGTAAATATTCATCTCCTCTATGGGATCTAATGCGCGCGCTGTTGCTTTGTCTCTGCGTGTAGTAGTTGAGAGAGCCAGTTTAAGGGCAGAGTAGTTGGAAGGCATACTTTCTAGGAAAAATGGCCGCTCAAGGAGAAGAGCGAACTCGAGCGGCTTTAGAGGCTAGGAAAACTGCCTTAAAATATTTAGACTTGAGGGAAAGCTTCGTTAACAAACTATAACACGGCAATCAGCACTCGAATACGACGAGAGAAATTACTGAGACGTGGAAAATTCCCTTGAAAAAAATCTGGTTTGCTAGGCAAATGCTCGTATGTACTGAACCTCTTAAAAGATGAGGGGTGAAATATGCGCTCACCGAGAGGGCATCTTCAGCGCGAGACATCCACAAGGCACCTTACAGAGATGTGGAGAGCTTCGCGGCCGGAACGAAGCATCCCTTCTCCGCCGGCCAAGAGGGGGAAACGTGCTTTCCGATCGCTCAAGGTTGCGCGGACAACGCATAGCTCTAGCGTCTAGGAAAAGCTTAACCAGGTGCGATGGCGGCAGGCATAGCGTGGGAAGCTAGCCGCCAGAATAACTATACCAAGGACTGCTGCTGATGAGGGCGAAGTACCTTCGTGTAATTATAATAACCCTAATAGGACTACTTTCGAAAAAAAAAAAAAAAAAAGGAAACGGCCCAGAGGGCTATACTACGAGAGCTATGACTGATAGTTTTCTATATATATATATATATATATATATATATATTCATCTCATCTATGGGATCGCATTCGCGCGCTGTTTCTTTGTCTCTGCGTGTAGTACAGTTAAGAGAGCCAGTTTAAGGGCGGAGAAGAAGAAAGAAGAGAAAAGCAAAAACTGCAGCGCCGTGGTTTTAAAGCGCACCCGTGGTAGAGAAACGGAATGCGATATAAGCGTGCGTAGCCATGATACACACACGACAAACTGCCTTAAAATATTTAGACTTGAGGGAAAGCTTCGTTAGCAAACGATAGCACGGCAATCAGCACTCGAATATAATTATAACCCTAATACTAATTGTAAATATTCATCTCATCTATGGGATCTAATGCGCGCGCTGTTTCTTTGTCTCTGCGTGTAGTAGTTGAGAGAGCCAGTTTAAGGGCGGAGAAGAAGAAAGAAAAGAAAAGCAAAAACTGCAGCGCCGTGGTTTTAAAGCGCAGCCGTGGTAGAGAAACGGAATGCGATATAAGCGTGCGTAGCCACGGTACGCACACGACAAACTGCCTTAAAATATTTAGACTTGAGGGAAAGCTTCGTTAGCAAACGATAGCACGGCAATCAGCACTCGAATATAATTTTAACCCTAATACTAATTGTAAATATTCATCTCATCTATGGGATCTAATGCGCGCGCTGTTGCTTTGTCTCTGCGTGTAGTAGTTGAGAGAGCCAGTTTAAGGGCGGAGAAGAAGAAAGAAAAGAAAAGCAAAAACTGCAGCGCCGTGGTTTTAAAGCGCAGCCGTGGTAGAGAAACGGAATGCGATATAAGCGTGCGTAGCCACGGTACGCACACGACAAACTGCCTTAAAATATTTAGACTTGAGGGAAAGCTTCGTTAGCAAACGATAGCACGGCAGTCAGCACTCGAATAGAATTTTAACCCTAATACTAATTGTAAATATTCATCTCATCTATGGGATCTAATGCGCGCGCTGTTGCTTTGTCTCTGCGTGTAGTAGTTGAGAGAGCCAGTTTAAGGGCAGAGTAGTTGGAAGGCATACTTTCTAGGAAAAATGGCCGCTCAAGGAGAAGAGCGAACTCGAGCGGCTTTAGAGGCTAGGAAAACTGCCTTAAAATATTTAGACTTGAGGGAAAGCTTCGTTAACAAACTATAACACGGCAATCAGCACTCGAATACGTCGAGAGAAATTACTGAGACGTGGAAAATTCCCTTGAAAAAAAATCTGGTTTGCTAGGCAAATGCTCGTATGTACTGAACCTCTTAAAAGATGAGGGGTGAAATATGCGCTCACCGAGAGGGCATCTTCAGCGCGAGACATCCACAAGGCACCTTACAGAGATGTGGAGAGCTTCGCGGCCGGAACGAAGCATCCCTTCTCCGCCGGCCAAGAGGGGGAAACGTGCTTTCCGATCGCTCAAGGTTGCGCGGACAACGCATAGCTCTAGCGTCTAGGAAAAGCTTAACCAGGTGCGATGGCGGCAGGCATAGCGTGGGAAGCTAGCCGCCAGAATAACTATACCAAGGACTGCTGCTGATGAGGGCGAAGTACCTTCGTGTAATTATAATAACCCTAATAGGACTACTTTCGAAAAAAAAAAAAAAAAGGAAACGGCCCAGAGGGCTATAACTACGAGAGCTATGACTGATAGTTTTCTATATATATATATATATATATATATATATATTCATCTCATCTATGGGATCGCATTCGCGCGCTGTTTCTTTGTCTCTGCGTGTAGTACAGTTAAGAGAGCCAGTTTAAGGGCGGAGAAGAAGAAAGAAGAGAAAAGCAAAAACTGCAGCGCCGTGGTTTTAAAGCGCACCCGTGGTAGAGAAACGGAATGCGATATAAGCGTGCGTAGCCATGATACACACACGACAAACTGCCTTAAAATATTTAGACTTGAGGGAAAGCTTCGTTAGCAAACGATAGCACGGCAATCAGCACTCGAATATAATTATAACCCTAATACTAATTGTAAATATTCATCTCATCTATGGGATCTAATGCGCGCGCTGTTTCTTTGTCTCTGCGTGTAGTAGTTGAGAGAGCCAGTTTAAGGGCGGAGAAGAAGAAAGAAAAGAAAAGCAAAAACTGCAGCGCCGTGGTTTTAAAGCGCAGCCGTGGTAGAGAAACGGAATGCGATATAAGCGTGCGTAGCCACGGTACGCACACGACAAACTGCCTTAAAATATTTAGACTTGAGGGAAAGCTTCGTTAGCAAACGATAGCACGGCAATCAGCACTCGAATATAATTTTAACCCTAATACTAATTGTAAATATTCATCTCCTCTATGGGATCTAATGCGCGCGCTGTTGCTTTGTCTCTGCGTGTAGTAGTTGAGAGAGCCAGTTTAAGGGCAGAGTAGTTGGAAGGCATACTTTCTAGGAAAAATGGCCGCTCAAGGAGAAGAGCGAACTCGAGCGGCTTTAGAGGCTAGGAAAACTGCCTTAAAATATTTAGACTTGAGGGAAAGCTTCGTTAACAAACTATAACACGGCAATCAGCACTCGAATACGACGAGAGAAATTACTGAGACGTGGAAAATTCCCTTGAAAAAAATCTGGTTTGCTAGGCAAATGCTCGTATGTACTGAACCTCTTAAAAGATGAGGGGTGAAATATGCGCTCACCGAGAGGGCATCTTCAGCGCGAGACATCCACAAGGCACCTTACAGAGATGTGGAGAGCTTCGCGGCCGGAACGAAGCATCCCTTCTCCGCCGGCCAAGAGGGGGAAACGTGCTTTCCGATCGCTCAAGGTTGCGCGGACAACGCATAGCTCTAGCGTCTAGGAAAAGCTTAACCAGGTGCGATGGCGGCAGGCATAGCGTGGGAAGCTAGCCGCCAGAATAACTATACCAAGGACTGCTGCTGATGAGGGCGAAGTACCTTCGTGTAATTATAATAACCCTAATAGGACTACTTTCGAAAAAAAAAAAAAAAAAAGGAAACGGCCCAGAGGGCTATACTACGAGAGCTATGACTGATAGTTTTCTATATATATATATATATATATATATATATATTCATCTCATCTATGGGATCGCATTCGCGCGCTGTTTCTTTGTCTCTGCGTGTAGTACAGTTAAGAGAGCCAGTTTAAGGGCGGAGAAGAAGAAAGAAGAGAAAAGCAAAAACTGCAGCGCCGTGGTTTTAAAGCGCACCCGTGGTAGAGAAACGGAATGCGATATAAGCGTGCGTAGCCATGATACACACACGACAAACTGCCTTAAAATATTTAGACTTGAGGGAAAGCTTCGTTAGCAAACGATAGCACGGCAATCAGCACTCGAATATAATTATAACCCTAATACTAATTGTAAATATTCATCTCATCTATGGGATCTAATGCGCGCGCTGTTTCTTTGTCTCTGCGTGTAGTAGTTGAGAGAGCCAGTTTAAGGGCGGAGAAGAAGAAAGAAAAGAAAAGCAAAAACTGCAGCGCCGTGGTTTTAAAGCGCAGCCGTGGTAGAGAAACGGAATGCGATATAAGCGTGCGTAGCCACGGTACGCACACGACAAACTGCCTTAAAATATTTAGACTTGAGGGAAAGCTTCGTTAGCAAACGATAGCACGGCAATCAGCACTCGAATATAATTTTAACCCTAATACTAATTGTAAATATTCATCTCATCTATGGGATCTAATGCGCGCGCTGTTTCTTTGTCTCTGCGTGTAGTAGTTGAGAGAGCCAGTTTAAGGGCGGAGAAGAAGAAAGAAAAGAAAAGCAAAAACTGCAGCGCCGTGGTTTTAAAGCGCAGCCGTGGTAGAGAAACGGAATGCGATATAAGCGTGCGTAGCCACGGTACGCACACGACAAACTGCCTTAAAATATTTAGACTTGAGGGAAAGCTTCGTTAGCAAACGATAGCACGGCAGTCAGCACTCGAATATAATTTTAACCCTAATACTAATTGTAAATATTCATCTCATCTATGGGATCTAATGCGCGCGCTGTTGCTTTGTCTCTGCGTGTAGTAGTTGAGAGAGCCAGTTTAAGGGCAGAGTAGTTGGAAGGCATACTTTCTAGGAAAAATGGCCGCTCAAGGAGAAGAGCGAACTCGAGCGGCTTTAGAGGCTAGGAAAACTGCCTTAAAATATTTAGACTTGAGGGAAAGCTTCGTTAACAAACTATAACACGGCAATCAGCACTCGAATACGACGAGAGAAATTACTGAGACGTGGAAAATTCCCTTGAAAAAAAATCTGGTTTGCTAGGCAAATGCTCGTATGTACTGAACCTCTTAAAAGATGAGGGGTGAAATATGCGCTCACCGAGAGGGCATCTTCAGCGCGAGACATCCACAAGGCACCTTACAGAGATGTGGAGAGCTTCGCGGCCGGAACGAAGCATCCCTTCTCCGCCGGCCAAGAGGGGGAAACGTGCTTTCCGATCGCTCAAGGTTGCGCGGACAACGCATAGCTCTAGCGTCTAGGAAAAGCTTAACCAGGTGCGATGGCGGCAGGCATAGCGTGGGAAGCTAGCCGCCAGAATAACTATACCAAGGACTGCTGCTGATGAGGGCGAAGTACCTTCGTGTAATTATAATAACCCTAATAGGACTACTTTCGAAAAAAAAAAAAAAAAGGAAACGGCCCAGAGGGCTATAACTACGAGAGCTATGACTGATAGTTTTCTATATATATATATATATATATATATATATATTCATCTCATCTATGGGATCGCATTCGCGCGCTGTTTCTTTGTCTCTGCGTGTAGTACAGTTAAGAGAGCCAGTTTAAGGGCGGAGAAGAAGAAAGAAGAGAAAAGCAAAAACTGCAGCGCCGTGGTTTTAAAGCGCACCCGTGGTAGAGAAACGGAATGCGATATAAGCGTGCGTAGCCATGATACACACACGACAAACTGCCTTAAAATATTTAGACTTGAGGGAAAGCTTCGTTAGCAAACGATAGCACGGCAATCAGCACTCGAATATAATTATAACCCTAATACTAATTGTAAATATTCATCTCATCTATGGGATCTAATGCGCGCGCTGTTTCTTTGTCTCTGCGTGTAGTAGTTGAGAGAGCCAGTTTAAGGGCGGAGAAGAAGAAAGAAAAGAAAAGCAAAAACTGCAGCGCCGTGGTTTTAAAGCGCAGCCGTGGTAGAGAAACGGAATGCGATATAAGCGTGCGTAGCCACGGTACGCACACGACAAACTGCCTTAAAATATTTAGACTTGAGGGAAAGCTTCGTTAGCAAACGATAGCACGGCAATCAGCACTCGAATATAATTTTAACCCTAATACTAATTGTAAATATTCATCTCATCTATGGGATCTAATGCGCGCGCTGTTGCTTTGTCTCTGCGTGTAGTAGTTGAGAGAGCCAGTTTAAGGGCAGAGTAGTTGGAAGGCATACTTTCTAGGAAAAATGGCCGCTCAAGGAGAAGAGCGAACTCGAGCGGCTTTAGAGGCTAGGAAAACTGCCTTAAAATATTTAGACTTGAGGGAAAGCTTCGTTAACAAACTATAACACGGCAATCAGCACTCGAATACGACGAGAGAAATTACTGAGACGTGGAAAATTCCCTTGAAAAAAATCTGGTTTGCTAGGCAAATGCTCGTATGTACTGAACCTCTTAAAAGATGAGGGGTGAAATATGCGCTCAGATCGATATGAATCCTTCGTCATTCCATCATCCCCGTGTCGGTGTCATACAGTCTTCGTCATGTATACATGCTCATGGGCGACCTTGGCAAGCTAGTATCACAGTAAAGGGGCCATATCGGAGTACGTGGTATATAGCCGAAGCAACGAAAGTCTCAGAATTACCAATACAAACGTTAAAAAACTTCAGGAATATGGCTTCTCGCTACATTGCTCGATCGCTATTCGAATTGCCGTTGGCAGTCATCGTGAGATGATTTGTGCCATAATTTTTTCATTTATGACTATTAACGCAACAGTAGCCTATAGAAGTCACTTAACGTTGAAGACGTGAACAACCAGTTACAGTTAGAACTATCTAAATGAACAGTAGCCGGTGTTACTTTTGAAATGTAGTAATACGACACGAAATAAGATCTCAAACACTTGTGCCAACTTGCTATGCAGCGAACACAATATCTGGCGCTCTTATTCCATTCGACGTAGAGACAGGTCTCCTTTTTTCTTACTCAGGGAACTAGCAAATACTGCAACAAAAGCACTAAGAATGCTGGAGTGCGTGAACAGTGGAAACGTGTTGGACATCAGCATGCCAGACACGTACGAAAAGTAATGGTGGTGATGAACGCTCCTAAAAGACGATATACAACCTGTGCTACTGGCAAAGAAGCTTAAACGATAGCTTCTCGGTGGTCGCGGTGAATGCATTTACGTCACTGAAGTGTATGCGTGGGGCAACGCTGCTACTGCGAAGATTTTCTTGGTGTAGAACGCGTCTCATCGTTTGGGATGCTGTCGGCGCCACCATTAATTCAATTTTCTTATTGGCAGGGTCTGATTCTTTCCAGACTATCTCGAATGGCGCGCCGGATTCCTTTGCGGATTGACGAAATTCTTTGACTAAAAGAGCCCAGAATGTTTGTGGATGTCTTCCAGGGCACCTTATCACTACTTTCACTTACAGAAAATAACCCCAATAACGTAACGTTGTCCAGTTAGTGAGAAACAAAAAATAAATGACCTGTCGACAACAGTACAAGGACGAGACTGTTGAAAGTGACGAAGCCACAGACACAATGCGAGCGTCGACATGCAACTGGGGTGCCTAAATCATAGCTATCTTTCACCTTGAGACTAGTAGTGGCGCCTTCTTAGCATCTTATCTGGCTTTCTGGCCTTGATGGAGCAGCATCTGTGTGCTTTGGAGTGGCTGACTGTCAGCTGCTATGAGGACTGAAAAACTTACAGAAGCAGCTTAGCTATGAAGGTAGCGCTGCATGGCGCTAGACTCTGGCATACCAAAATATTCTGAGACCATGTGAGAGCATACGGAGCTTCAGCTGAAAATTCCCAAATGGTTATAAGCGAAGAAAGCAACATTTTCAAAGGAGACAACACGCTGTAGTGCATCAGATACGTTATGAGGGATAACTTCGCCAAGAAAGAAAGTGTAGTCCAGACTGAAATAGATACAGCAACAGAGAAGTCTGACAGTTCAAAATATTGCGTAAAAATTACTGGGAAAGAGCAGACAAATATGTCGCAACTAACGCTGCCCCAAGACCCAGTGAAATCCTAGTACATCTAATCAAACAGCTGGGCACAAAGACAAAACTTTGCTGCAAAAGCTGCCATGGAGCAAGCGATTAACGAAATAAAAAGAATGTTTAATGTTTAAAAAAGTGGTACATATATGTATGAATATATAGAAGGAGGTCCCAAAGCTCAAGGCTGTTTTGCCACTATTGAAGTGCATAAAGAGAAATGAGTGAGCAGCAGCGAATATACATTAGCGCCAAGTAGTGGTCAGGAATGTCTATGCATTGTTTACATGCAACAAACCATAGAAGTGAAGAGGGGGACAAAACTTTTTAGTAGAAACAGGATCAATATTTTTCAAAATTCAACAAAGGATACAACAGGGACAACTAAGTACGGATCGTATAAGAAGGCAGGAAAGACAATCAAGTTGTGAAAATTCAGTGAGGATTGAAGCAAGGATTCCCCTATGTCTCTATTGTAGTTCGCGATTTATGTTTTGGGCATAGAAGGACGACTGCGAAACAGTGAATAGGGTTTTCATCTATCTGGCATTCGTAAGGGACCGATGGCAACACAAGTCCCCGGAACGATGTACACCGGCAAAATAGTGCTACTAGCGGGCCACACAAAATGTTTGCTGAGATTTGCAAATATAAGTGGAAATGCAACGACGAATCTTCACCTCATGTTTATTACACAGTAATCAGGAATTATGATCTTTAATGAAGACAGGAGCAGTGCCATGATATCAAATGAACAGGAAGTCGTGCCCATATTCAAGCAATATAAATAGTTAGCCCTATACATAAACGAAAGAAATACTTACTCAAGCATCCACGAAGATTATCTAAATATGAAAGGGAAGCTGAATGCCGAAATAATAAATCATAGATCACTATTGGGCTACAAATATTACGAGATTGCACGAGGAGTTTGGAAATGTGCAATGATAGCAGCGCTAAGGTCCATAAATGCAATTATGTGCTTTAAATAAGAAATGTCGTCGGAGTTGGAGATTAACAAGACATGGATGGGCCGACTGGCTTTGGGGGCCCACAGTAAAGCCAGAAGTTAGGAGCGTAAGGTGATAAGAATTGGGCTTCTTTTGAAGTCAAAGAAGCGGCGAAGAAAATTAGTTTTGTAGAAAGACTAAGGAATATGTTTTTAAGAATACCTGTACCTCTACCTGTACTTTAAATACCTTTACATTAAAAGCGTGGACACATAATGGAGGATAAGGTTGTGAAAGTTGCACCCAAGTACAAATTAACGGAAACAGTAAATAGACAACCAGAAGCCATAAAATAGAAAGTGAGAGAAACAGAGACGGTACATTTGAAGCAAAGGAAGGAAACAAGCAAAGACCAGGGAGGGTATACAAGAGCGACAGGACAGAAATCACGCCGGAAAATATTAATTTTACCGCAGACGGCAGTGCCTTGTTCGAGCTGCAAATATCCGTCACAAGAGAAGACATGTATGTGCTACAAAGAATTCCCGAAAATGACTCAACACATCCAAATAAAATGCCGAGATATTCACCCAGCAAGACACGTAGAGATTGTCCACCATCCGCCGGGGTTCAAAGATTGAATAATGAACTGGTGAGAAGTCGAGATAAGTGAGAGACGATTCAAGTGTTGGAGGGGAAAGAAGGCAGCCAAGGTAACTGATAGTACAACAGTCATCTAAGCGTAGGTAATGGTGCAATATAGTGACTGAGGTTTGAAGTAAGGCGAAAGGCTAGATGGTGATAAGTTTTGTAAAACCTAAATAAATCAAGCATGATATGGCGCCCAGTTTTAAAGAGTCGCTAATAATCAAATCAATATTTATTTATTTCCACTAAAAAGAAACAGAACTGGATGGTCATTTTGGGCTAAAAGCTAAGCTAGTAGATTGACGGGGCCCAAAAGACCTTACATGGCAACATCAACTTGGCACATGATCAAACACTGTAGCAGATATATACATATAGGTGAGGCAAGAACATAATAGTCATGACTGCATTATAAATAATTATGTCATAGTGCACCGCAGTAACGACAGCAAATGCATATATGCAGAGGAGAAAAACATGCGCTTCTGCAAGACAACGGAAACGGAATATTATAACTGAAACAAAATATCATAACTGAACAAAATATTGTGTGAGTTGCTTCCTATTGTAACATGCAATATCTGCATATTTGGTGAGAATAAAAGGTAAGTTGCTGGCTAGCGATTGGTGTTTGTACCAGTATGTACGGAAATGTGGAGTAATCCATTTGTTAGATTTCCTTGTGCTTAGCTTAGGCTGACGGTGTTCTAAGCATGGTAGACGTTCGATGAAGTTCTTTACTAATGTGTCAGAAAATTGCATCACATATAGTATACGGTATGTGTAAAGGTGGTCTACTCTAATAATATTAAACAAGTTATATGCATTTCTAGTCATAGACAGAGGTTCCAGGTTTCCCATGTGACGAATAATTTTTTTTTCTGTAATATCAAGTCTCTTCACATTGGCTTTAGTTGTCGTACACCAGACCAATGCACAGTAATTTAGGAGTGAATTGAAAAGGGCCTAATATATCTGTAGTTTGGCGGTGGCTGGCAGCATGCCGTGACAACGGTATAGTACTCCTGTCACAGGGGATAGTCTTTTACATAGATAGCTTACATATGTATCCTAAGTTAAAGTAGATGAAAAACGAACACCAAGAATTTTGTAACTGTCAACATCCCCTATTTCTCGATCCTCAAAAATTATGATATAGCTCAGTGTTGCCTTTTTGTTTTTCGTATGAAGTATCATAACCTTTGTTTTTGTTGCATTAATTTTAAGTCGAATATCCTCAGACCATATGGATAGCTTCTTTAGTAGATAGTTACATTGGGATAATAACTAGTTTATATCAGATCCTTCCACTAAAATGGTGCTGTCATCTGCATATATCATAAATTTTGCCCTTCTATCTAAATCTACGATATCATTAATCTAGATGTTAAACACAAGTGGTCCCAGCGCACTCCCTTGCGTTACCCCAAACTTATTGTGGGAGAGGGTTGAGGTTTCGCCATTTATACATGTGCACCGTAGGCGTTTACTCAGATATGATTGTAATAAATTTAAGGAATTTCCACGCATACCATAAATTGCAGTTTGCCGAGTAGTGTAGAATGATCGAGCCAGTCAAACGCCTTGCTAAAATTCAGAAATTGGGTAAGCATAAACATGTTCTTTTCTATGTTTTGTAGGATGTATTCCTTTAATGAAAAAAGAGCCGGCTCTGTTGATCTCCCCTTTGTGAAGCCGAACTGTGCATTTGTTAAAACGTCATACTTGTCGAGAAATTTTGTCATGCGAGAGAACAACATAATTTCGAGTCCCTTAGAAAAAACAGGCAATGCCGATATTGGCCTATAGTTACTCGGTACATTGTGATCACCACCTTTAAAGATTGCTGAAACATCATTATCATCACCAAGGAGAGTGGTTTTCACATGTGAGCATACAACTACACCCTAAACCGTGAGCAACTCTTTTTTCAATCTATAGGCAATGACCGCTTCCCGAATTAGTTCATGAATAAGACTTTGAAATAACTTGAGTCAATCATCGGTACGTTTATTCTTCATTTAGTGACAATTGTCGGTGAGTTGTTGGTCCTCTTTTCTACCCTAACTTTCCTGTACTTGTTGGTGCCAAGTACTTGTCTAATGACTGACTTGAGCATTGCTTCTGAGGAACGAGCTGCGTTGTAAATCTTGGAATGCAAATTTTTGAAAATACCGTCATTTTCATCGCGACCGTTCCGTTGCTGCGCTTTTATTGTGTGTATTTCACAATATATTTGGAGGTAAGCCTGACACTCGTTCTTATTTCTTCTTTAGTCTCCTCACGCTGGAACATGGCATGCATTCACAGAAATTATTATTATTATTTTCCTTTTTTGCAAAAATTATACCTTTGATAGACTCCCACCGCCCAGCGTTGCCTTCTACAATGCTATTTCTAAATTAGAACTTCCCATTCACAGTCGTGTTTCTCTAGTGTGAGGTTTTAAACAATGAGGATGTTGCCAAAGTCGTGTCACCGTCACTCTTTAGCGACATTTGTTCATGTTCTAGGCCACGTATATTGGATAAATAGTGATTGAGTATGGGAGTTTAACGTCCCAAGAAAACACTTTCTACGAGAGACGTTGCATTGGACAGCTCCAGATTTATTTCAATGACGTGATGCTCTTTTAACCTGCACCGAAATGGTATACAAGTGCGTTTTTATGCTTACTTGACATTCAAGTGAGGCCACTGTGGTCAGGAATCTAACCAACAACCTCCTGATCATTAGCAGAATGCCACAGCCATTGAGCGACCACCGCGAATCTGCTGTCACCCTTCGCCAATGGCAGCTTGGTTGGCAGGTGTGAATTGTGCAAAAGTGGACTGTCTCGCGGGAGGTGGAGGGTTGGGGCTGGAGGGGTAGAAGGGGGGGGAGGGAGTGCGATACACTAGATCCCAGAAATAGGAACCTAACGATCTGTATTTTTATGCTGTTTGAACTGAATAGAACGAAGTTACAAATGTTGTGGAAAAAAAAGTGTGGATGTTCGAACAAAAGTGTGCTATTCACCACAAAATAGACACAACGAACACTATCGTCCAAGAAACAAAGATTCTTTTTTTTTTTCGAAAGATATACCGAGCATCCTTCTTGCAATGAAGACCGACTGAAGCCGTGGCCGGAGAACGTTTTCATTGAAGACGTAGTGATTATGTAAGCTGCAGCAAAGTGACAGCAGTTTTTGTATAGCAGGTATGTAAAAAAATGTTTAAATAAAATGAGCGAGACGACGTCTATGTCAGCGCAATCTCTACGAATCGTTTTTCCATGCATGCACTTTCAGTGGCTACTGTTTTTCAGCATTTACTTTCGTCCATTTTTTTGTCTTGTTTTTCGTCACTCGTCGTGATGTACGCCCATCCACTGCGCTAACTATTGCCCTGCGGTGTAGAAGCTAATGGCGAAGGTTTGCAAGAGTGGATAAAGAGTCGAGCTGCACTGTAATCGGGACCCAGCATTCATCCTGTTTCCATGGAGCGCATATACGTGAACGTGTTTTCCTTCATTGTTATTTTCTTGTATCATTGATTAGTACAGCGCTCTTCAGCATTTCCGTGGCTTGAACAAAGACCGTACGCTCAGTAAGCGAATCATCGTAAAAGCTCGCTTTTATTTGTAACCTCTCTAGGGCAACGTGATGGGAACACACTGGCTCGCGGCGCAATGAGTTGGAATAAAGCGGCTTTACTTCAATATTTAAAAGTGCAGTACTCATTTTGCTCGCAGGGAATTGTCTCCCTTTTACATAGCCTTTCTAAGTTACTGCTCGCGATTTGTCCTGCATTGCTAAACACTCGAACGCACAAGGCCTGCATTTTTAAGGCATCGCAGATACTGCAGTTCCAATCTTACGAAAATATTTGCTCAGTGTGCGCTGGCTCCGAGATAAAAAAGAGAGCCTTTTGAAGCTGGGCATCGCATTAGGAACGTAAACGGTACTGCATTAGTTTTTCCAGTCTCTTAAGCAAAAGCAGTGAATCAAAGTGCACCATAGCAGCAAATGGTCGACATATGTATATATATATATATATATATATATATATATATATATATATATCTTACAGCAGTGAAAGCGATTTTCCTCCAGTCTGCTTTGAGCACAATGAAATGACGGCATTTACGACGAATGTATGATACGGGCACTTTGCAGATCGCACCGTTATTTTTTTGTTGTTGTTGCTAGGACTGGTATATATCTGTTATTTATTATACCCCCTGGCTCCTGAAGAGCCTCGAGGAGAACACGCTCGAATTAAACCGCGACTTTAGAGCAAGTGCAAGTGTATTACCGTATTATGGAATAAGGCAATACAGGATTTCATCATGTCGTAGCGGAATGATGGCCATAGATGCGAACGTCCTTGCTAGAAAAGACATGCAAAGAGAAGTTGCCCGAATTAAAGTAATTGAGCATGCTCGAAAGCCCATAAGGGCCATCATCGGCAACAGCAGCCTATATTTATGTTCACTGCAGGACGAAGGCCTCTCCCTGCGATCTCCTATTGCCTCTGTCTTGCGCTTGCTAATTCCAACTAGCGCCTGCAAATTTTCTAACTTCATTCTAAATTAAAATGTGATGTGTGCACGTATGGGCAGTGGTTTTGTGGTACTCGTGTATTGCAGATGATCTAACAGCACCTTCTTCTTTCAATTTTGTTTATGTGGGCAATTTTTGCTGTGTCTTCATGTGCAGGTATCAGTGTTACTGCAACAGGTGGATATTTACTATTTAGATAAACTGCAGAGTAGACGCAGCTAATTGACAAAGTCACGCAAATTTTATTAATTATTTAATATTTAAACAATATCGGATGACGCTACCTGCAAACCGTAGGCCTTCATCACACGAGACTCCCGCACTATGATTCCTGGCTCCATGGGCCCAGCCGTTGAGCCCTACTTATGTACATAACTGATGCCGGCCTGTATTTGCATAGTTAACTGTTTATGCTTTTTGGGCAATCTTTCGAAAGAAAAAAAAAATGAAAATATTGGGCACATGTTACAAAGGTGGAATTGTACCCCGCTGGTGTGCAGAACACGCGTGGAATTAGAGTTAGTTCTGGATAAAGGAGCAGTTCCGATTTTTTCGAAATCAGATTGATATCCTTCTTATTTTCTTTCAGCTTTGCGGAAATCCCCTCTGAAGCAGAAAACTACGAGCTACTAGCTTCAACAAATTGAAGCTCTTGTAGTGAGGGCACCTGATCTAGTGCATATCGCCCCTTAAAAGTTAGTGCAGATGAGAGGCTGCTCTCAAACACGTCTGATCAGACCTGTACAAAGAAATTACTCCGAGCACCTGTCAATGAGTGAAAAAATTCGCTTATTCGGGTGGCGTTGTTGTAACTTGGAACTCAGTGTCTGTTGGCGACGGGGCACTATTGCCTTAATAGAATTAGGGCTACCCAGTCGGGCCACCTTCGCACGTCCATTTAGGGGGAATCGCCAAAAATGGGTAGATACTGATATCCAATACACGTTGCGGAAGTTGTCTGTTCAGGCACACATCCAGTGACACCAGTTCTGTACTAGGCCAAACAGCAGCCAGCAGCAACGTTGTCTGTTAGGGTACATGCCCAGGGGCCCATGTCTGCTGGAGAAGACAGCAACGAGCGCATTATTTGTCGTCCAAGGCAGTAGACATCTTGGACATACCACTTCTTTAACGCGACTAGCATTCAATGGGTACTGCACCCAGTTTTTGGTACGTCTGTTAGTGCCTATCCAACCACTTTCTCTCTGACTTGGGTCCAGTGGGAAGTTCATGGTCTATTGGTTAGAGAATCAGGCTGCTTTGCTGAGGGAAGCGGATTTGAAACCAATCTCACGCCAGTTCATTGAATATATGACAGGGAATAAGTGGCACACTTCAATGAATCTCTTTCATTCCAACTTGAGTCAATCCGCTTATGCCACTGGGTATGTTGATGGTGATGATGATGATGACTTATGCAATGGCACAAACTGGGTATGTGCCGCGTTGTTTCGTGTTCTTTAATGTTGACGCATACTCACTCTAGCGCATTGGCCAATATTTCCATGGTATTAGGAAATTGCAGTTACTGCCAACGTTAGTAAATTTGTCTGGAAGAAATTAATATATAACGTATGAAGACCTTAAGAAAATCTACCTGAAACAACTATAAATTCCTTCACGAATGAGCAAACATCCTTATGACTGTTTCGAAGAAGCGAGGTTCTTAAAGCAAGAATATTCTGACTTGAAATATTTGAAAAAGTTGTCTAAACTTTTGTTGTAAACGCTTTTTTCTTAAAGAAGAAAAACGGCGACAGAATAATGAAAAATCATCTATAGTCTCACCTTCAAAGATTAGGCACGTAGAGGAGGGCGCCAGATCAGCCCTGTGACGATAAAAATTTAGGACCGGAATTCCCCCAACGACGTAAATGGTTAAAAATTACTTCAGTTTTCCAGGTACGAAAGGAATTTTTGTGCGAAGGGACAGAAGTTCTTCATATATTTCGAAAAATTTGTTATAGCTGGGCTAAAAAATTCTTTATTATTTGTGTATTTCCTGAATCTATAGCAGTAGCTAGGTAAGCTGATGTAGAGAGTAATGATAATACAGGGCCACTGAGGGCCGCTCTCGCGAGGCTGTCAGTCATTTCGTTCATGAAAAACGCCTTTTGTCCAGGCATCCAAAGCCACTTGATTAAATTAATGTGGGCAGGCACTAGAAAATGAACTATGCGTAAAACGTTAGCTCCACTATTTCCTGTGAGTGATGAGCTTAAATATAAGCAATCCGTTATTATGACAACCGCCAAGATTCATGAATTTATTTCTGGTAAGGCTAACACCACAGCTAGAATTTCAGCCGGAAATGCAGATTAGTGAATAGGAATCCTGATTGAGAATGACCAGTCTAGAGCAGAAGCGAAAATGCCAATTGCACATTTTTCTTCACACTGTGCGGCGTCGGTAGCAATGACCATATTTATAGCTAAACTCAATAAATTATGCACTAGTCCATTTAATACGTTGTGAGAGAAAGAAGCTACGTGTTGCTTAGACACATGTCGCCATAGATGATTTGCAGGTTCTCTCATATCCCAAATAGGTGGCATCACCCAGATACCTATATCCAAGCGATTAACCAATGCTAGTACATAGACCACCTGTACTGTATAGAAGCGAGGCCAGCGTACTCCGAAGAATAATACAGGATGGTAGATGAATATGGTTTCCAATCGTCTAATAAGGGACTCACAAATATTTTCGAATATCGGTACCGTCAGTTAACGAAATGTTCACAACAATGAGGGCCACCTGACTTCTTGATCTACTACGTTATTGGCAACAAATTCCTGTAATTCAAAGCACAGTCGCAGGGCTTCCTGCTCAATCAGAACGGAGCATAATTCACAGGCTGGCGCAAAATATAATACATAATCAAATTCTAAAATCGGCCGCACATATATGTTGTCTATCATTAGAAGTGAGTATCTCCGCATCACCGACCGACTGCCGCATAGCCTACATAGCATGCCAACGGCTCTCAGTGCTTTTATTAACTATGTGCTCAATATGGCCAAGCAAACTGAGGTAACCATCATATATTACACCCAGATACTGCGACGACTCCACTTGTGGTACAGTCTCAAGACGGTAGCATAGCGATACGTTAACAGGATTATGAAGAGGGAAAACCGATATCCAGCACTAGCGTTAAGCAAAGGACGAAACTTGTTTAGCCAGGCTTCTATGGCGTAGTAGTAGTTTTGGGGACGGAAATAAAGGAAGTGACATGCTACTTGTAAATACTTGTTGTTGGGCAAGTCGATCCATGTTATTGCCTAATGTTAACACGCAACCGAGGGCGAAAGAAAGTAAAGGACAAAAAAGAATGCCACTTGTAACTAAGTTTATTGGAACCAGACGGGACCACATTTAAAGGAGAAGGTGGCAAGGCGCGCTAGTACCTTTGCGCACAGTAATCGGAAGCAAATTTACATCTTTATCCAGTCATACGGTCCGAAAACTGGCATTTTGTGTTGCGTGAAGCCCCGGACGTCAAATTTTATATTGATAAAACGAGCCTCCATTAATTCCCTGTACCAAGGAATCTTTGCTTCTACGAAATATGCGGATATTGGAAATATCTCGCCTACGCATGCAGGAATCGTAGTGCATAGGTAAATGTGCACTAATCTTATTCTTGACCGACAGCTCGTGTTCTCTGGTCCTATCACTGACGCACCGGCCTGTCTGGCCGATACATACACTGCCGCATGTAATTGGAATGTCGTACGCCATGCCGACAACGTAAGTCACATACGACCTTGCATGCTTTTTTCCACTTAGGGTCAGCTTCTTCGGCCTTGAGAGGCGTGGGCACAAGCGAGCGAGGTTCCGTGGAGCCGAAAAACCTATAGGTACTTTGTGCCTGTTGGCAACTTTCTTTAAGTTGTGAGCCACTTTATGCACGTAGGCAACAACCTTCTGTCTTTTCTCCACAAGTGGTTTGGCTTGCCCCTTGCCCTTCAATGTTTCAAGCAGGATTTTCGCTACTTCGACCGTAACATAAGAAGGGCGTCCGGCTAAGTGTAGCCGCTCCTGTAATAGCCACTCTCCTGTAGAACATCATGAGCTGTTTTGTCAGCCTGCACATGACATCACCAAGAAATACTGAAAAATACAGAAATTTCGAAGAAAAACGATGCTGAAAACATTTTTTATATAACACAACATATTTGCTCCTAATAAAGATCTATTACGTTAAAGTCAAGAAGAATAACAAAACTAATACCTTTCCCGAATAGGGGAAGTGATACATACAACCTAGCAAAACCAAAACCAAAAGAATACATACAACCTAGCAGCGTTATTTAGCGCCCATTAAGGATTCTATCTGCGAAAGAAACTGGACTTACATCAGGGAAACGCGTTAGAAATATAGTATTTTTTTCGACTGCTTTCATGTATTTGCATGTTTTCAGCATAGTTCAATGAAGCTTCCTGGATTCCGGCTGAATCCATTTTAAGTTGTTCTTTTAGGTGCATTATTGCTGCAGCTCAATGAGGCATGCAAAGTCGTTTATGTCTCATTACACACTTAGGGATACAACTGCCGTTGAGCGTAATTTTTATGCCACTACAATTGCTGAACCATCTGACACACTCTTCTCATTGCTATTTTGCAACCGTGCGGGCAATTTTACACATATTAGGCTCTAAAAAAAGAGCAGCGTATGTTTCTCGACAGATAGCACTCCCCTGAATTTTTTCACACAGTTCCGCAGAGTCAACGATCCCACTTATCCTTTTCTCTCGTTCGTTCCGTTCATTTGCATTGGGAGCAAAGCAAATAAATCATTGCCAGACTAGCATAATTGCTTTTCATTGCCACATAGCACGCAATATTGGCTTAACGAAACGAGATATGCACACTCCATTTCTGCCGGAGTGGCAGGCAAGCGGCTGGATTAAATGGAGTACTGTGGCACGCAGCGCCTAATCTATTCCAGCTATATGAAAGTCCGCACGTTGCCGACAGCGAGAAGGATGGTGGCTCGTTAGTTTGATAGCGAATAAATCTGCAGCTGCCATGCTCTCCACTGGGTTTTAGACATCGCGTGTAACAAACTCGCTAGCTTATTGATAACACTGGGCAGGGTTCTGCGCCACCAACCAACTTGAGAAGTGTTGAAACCAACCGAACGTTTGAATGCTTCATGCACCGGTGAAGTGATTGGGCAAGTTATTATTATTCTGCCAACTTGCGAAATGATGTCTGTAGGAACGATGACCGGTACAACGCTAACCAAAATTACAACGCCCTCCTCGGCCAACCTACAGCCTATTCCTGGTCACTACATGTCGGTAGACAGACTTTGAAATTCGTGGGGAAAGTTTTAAATGAATATGTCCTTTAACTTATTTGTATTTGTAATCTGTTCTGTTGCTTCGTTGCTCCTGTCATTCGCAAAGACTCGACATTCTGCAAGTCACCGACAAAGGGCCGAGAAGAAAGGAAAAGATCGTCAAAGAATACGATCTCATCTCGTAGTAATCAATGCGTGCTGCAACCAGAATATCGTATATGATAAATTAAGCAGTGGTTGTCCTGTGCGCACTCCTCCATCACAAGTTCTCATCAATCACCGGTGGTGGAATTACATTTATTATGATAATGTACATGTTAGTCCTTTATTGTTCATACCTACTTATTAGTTATGGAAAGGGACACATCTTCCACTTGCCACGACCTTTATCGCAACACAACTTTATGTTGCCACGCACAGAAAAAAAGGAATACAGCAGGTATGCACTTTTTTTATGCCTCTGAATTTTCACCGTTTGATTCCGACGGCATGCAATCATTAACATATTTATATGTAAGACTTTTCACAACCTGAGTTTCTTGTGATCAGTTATTGCATGCAATTGAAAAATGTAAGTGCGTTGCTGTTTTCTACGTTGAGTATTAGCGAATCTGTCATACTTTTGTATAAGTGCACTTCATGTGCCGGGAGCGTAATTATTTATTTATTTAAATGCTCTGACGTTAGGCGCTCTACAAATCTAACGCGCTGTGAGTCGCTGCTCTAGGTCATTTATATATACAAGGTGTCAGAACTAGCGAAACATTCCTAATTCCAGCCCTTATAATGCAAATTTACCCGGCAGTGAAGTAAATGTGTATTAAACAAAAATAAATATTGTTTTCGTTGCTGCAGTACTGACTATTTACTGACTATCCCTACTGGAAACAATCTTCTAGCATCGAAGTCTCAGACATAAATTACAACAGCAGCTCTAACCGCTCTACTAATGCTATACGTCCATTAGAACTTTGTAGCTGTTCTTTAGGAGTAATTCTGAGGTTATCGGGAAATGACAGAGGGGAAAGAAATGACAGAAGGTTGAAGGAAGAAGGAGCAGGGTAGGTAGGTACTCAAAGCTTTCGCACGCGAAAAGAAAACAAGAACAATAATGGCAGGCTTGGGAAGGTGCGCTCGCTTCTATACGTGCGAAATCCACATTTGGTGTGTGTACCCTCCCACGTGACTTATCGTCTAGTGTGCTTATGTGTAGTGCCCTCACGGTGGTTGTCTCATGGGTTCGATTTTCCTTTCGTTTGGTGGTTCTACTTCTGCTCTCCCTTTCGTATAGTCTGCGATTTGGATTGCATGGTCTGCAATTATTATTAGCAATATGCCTGGCCATGTGATTAGTAATACGTGACTGCAACAAACAGTTGCTTCTGTATTTTGTCCATAACCTTCAAACAGTAACAATGAGTGAATGAAAAGATCAGTAAATATATAAGAGAACAATGTAATTAAATTATCATTAACTAATTAATTAATTGAATAGATGAATTGTCTCCGCCCAGAAACAAGTGGTTGGGATCGGCAAAGCCACCACAGTGTCGTTCACTTTCCCCAGTTGGCAATGCGGACAAGTTGCTAACGATTTACGCTACTTGATTTACCCGTGGAACGTGGCAACGATATAAACGTGAAAGTGGTCTCACAAAAGATGTTTCATTGCAACAGAGAGCGACAAATTTCTTCAAAATTGATTTGCGTGGTGGGCCGCAGAAGAGTAGCTGGTGCCCGAACACCTAATGCAACAAATGTTGCACTATTCGACTTGTGGACGACATCAGCACTAAATAACGTGCCTGAAGTGGTTATTCAGAAGATGCAGGCTCCCGCGAAGGGAAGTCTTGCACTTTTGATTGTCTATTTCCGTCTTTCACTTTTTATTTTTATTTTGTCCTGGCATTCGTAATACACAAACACTTCTGATTATTCAAGAAAAATTGCGCATAAGCAAGATCATCTGAACCAACTACAATGGGCATCGAATCCCTCAAATAACAAGGATGTGAGGAACTAAAATCATGTTGTAAGCAGCTTAAAATAGGTATTGAAGATCCCAGAGCTACTTCCAGACACCTTGTTTTTCTCGATGATTATAATGTGTGAAATTACTGTTGTGCCAAATGAAAAGTAAGTATTAAAGCTCATGCAAAGAGGTGTTTGATATGACGGATCTTGAGTAGGACAGCTTCCGAATATGGATGAGAAAGCAAATGTGAGATGCATCTGGCGCACAAGAGAACGGAGAGCGATACCAGAGAGAAAAAGAAAGGTTGTATTAAATCTGTACTGAGTCAGGATCGCTGCCCTGCAGTATAATTTAGAAGGGAATATATATGAAAAAAAAAGGTAAGAAGGAAGAAAAGACTTTACAGACATCCGAAGGGACAGCATGTCAATCAGTTATCGGCAACAGTGTCCTTGTACTTTTTTTAGGGGTTGATCCATGAGGCCACTGTACTACGATATCCCATTCTCTGCAAGGTCGGTCGCCAAACAGGCTTGGAGCAGTGCAATGGGAAAGCATCTGCTCACTGAAATAAGAAAGCTCAGTGTCGGTACAACAATCGTTGCCGTCACCACTGTCCACTGTTCTGTTCCAGAAGGAATTAGCCTGGGTGAAAGTGAAACATAATCGCGGACTCCACATTAGGGACCATCGCAGCTGCATGCATCTCTTAATCTCGCGCACCCTCTGGTTAGCGAAACACGGCTAATTTTAATTACTAGAAAGTGATAATACGGGAAGGGCAGAAATTCGGCTTCGTCGGTGTGACATACTGCAGGTAAAGCGCCCAAAGGCGTGAACCAAGGACTCGTGAAGCTAAGCTGGACGCGAAATTGCCGCATTTTAATTCAAAGAAATTATTTCCACTGTGGAAAAGTGAATGTGAGCTCTGCGTCATTTTGCTGCTTTTGTGGAAAAGTTACGTTTTGATTTGAACTGCACGTGCCTTCATCCTCAAAAACCAACAAATCCGTGCAGCTAAGCTAAACACTAGGTGTGAGCTTCTTGCTCATGGTGTTGGCATAACAATTTTTCCGGCAGCCTGTCTGTTGTGCAACAGTTTTAGTTAACTTTAGGACTTAGAAGCGGCTGCTCAGCTTGTATTGGACTCACAGAACCTTTCTGACATCTATTCTTGCCAATTCATGTGACTGCTAATTTTTTTTTTCGTCTGCGGTAAGCACATTGCAGAGTACACGAGTGCACTAGTTGATGTAACATCATAACAGCTGCGCTAAATAGGATTCGAAAAATTTACACTTATGACAAGCTTCGCCTGCACTTCCAACAGCGAAATAATTGAACCTGCACAATGTGCAGTTGGGTCCTTGCCACGCCCAGAAACTCGTTACGGAACGATTCCTGTTAGAACTCCTCTTTGGCTGCAAAATTAAGACAGGTTATCGTATTGGTTCATGTCGCGCATATCGTTTTGCCCAGAAATTTGCACAATGCACTCTAAAAACAGTTAACACCCTTTGGCGTGCCCCTTCTGCCACACAACAATAATCGTCATCTGCCTTGATGCGTTTCCTTTCTTGAAAACGCCGCGCCCGCTACTTTCCTGTCGGGAATGCTATCATGCTGAGAACGCGCATGCCGTTCGTTACTGGAAAGTACCGGGCTCGCAGCGTTAAAGAAAGCAAACGCATCAAGGCAGATGACGATTATCGTTGTGTGGAAGAAGGGGTCCTCCAAAGGGTGTGAACTCTTCTTAGAGTGTGTACGTGGTAATATCAGCGGATGCTGCGCACACTTGGACCGACGCGTGTGTTGACGATTTTATATGCTCGTTCCGCACGGTGTATTGTACAAACGAGGACGAAGTGAGCACGCCGCTACTCCAGACGAATTCAGAGTGTTTTTGTTGTTTCGAAACCCACCAATCAGCGATATTTAAATGCCCCAGGCATATTCCAAGCATTTCAATCAGCGATGTGTTCTGTTAAAACAAAAGCAGGTGGACCTAGTTTTGGGCACATTTACTGTGTTCTGAGAATATTGCTGGCAGGCCATGGTAGCAGACGTTAAAAATTTCGTGTTCGATGGCGACAAGCAAGTAACAGAAATCTTTCTAGATTGTTCTAAATGCCCCTCAATACCTTATGGGTTTACGCTTTACCTATACCTTGAAACGCGCCGTTTGTTTGATCTTGTGTCCTTTCTAGTCTGGCTTACAGGTTTTTGACACCACGTAGCGAAAGAAACATGTGCGATTGAAAATAAAAGTTACACATATAGAACATTCATACTGAAACACAGAAAGCTAGAACGTGTTAGTCTAGCTGCAATGTGTCGACTGAACGCGTGCAAGTTTTCCACGAGACAAGTTTCTTTCTGAATTTCACAGCGCTGGAAGAGTATGTACATGAAAAGTGCAGTCTATCAGACTCTACCAGAATAATGTAAAGTGAGTTTTTCAGCGCAATACACAAGCCCCAACAGAAAAGGACACTCGCAGCACTTGGCGCGTATTTTTCTATAGTTCCTGTGTGATGCCGCTGGAAAACATTGATTATGCACCACCAATTAGCCCAATGCTTAGCTTTGGCAAAGTCAGCAGTTCAGGCATTTGAGCAGCTTTCTCAGGAATAACAAGCCCCTTTTCTCGCAGTCTGTGGGAAAGAGATGAACGGCAACATTTTGAGCTTGAATTCACACATGCTTGCTCAGTTTTCTATGAACAGGAATTACTCTGCAAGCAGCAGCTGAACCAGAAACATTCCCGCATTCTTCTTTATGGTGCCGGGGGTTTTTACAAGCACATATTGAATGACCTGAATAATATTGCTGTCATGCATGCTAAGTTAGAACTCGTCAGCTATCGCCTTCTTATGCGAGATAATGCTCTCGCTGCAGTAAGTCCTAAACGCACAATAACTCTGGCCACACATTAAAACGGGCAAAAAGGATGATTACAATGTACTATGTGATGCAATGATCTTACACTACGGCTTACTGTTCGTGCTATTGCTTGCTTATTTTATATCAAACCGCAAATTTTCAGGAATGCCTATCGTGTAGTTCTCTTCATTTTACAGGGGTGACCTTAATGCATCTACGGCACTTGGTGAGTAATCTACGCAAGATTTTCCGACTTTGCGATATGATATCATTCCGAAGTGCAAATTCGCTGAGACAAAGAGGAGGAAGACATGTACCCGAATTAAGATAAATCACAATTATTTCGCTGTGTTTCTTTGTTCCGATTTGCGAAGATTTGTTGCAAAGCTTGGTGAAAAAACAAAATGAGATAAAGAAAACCATACAAAACCGGGCAGCTGTGCGCTATATTATAACTACAGCAATTTTGTGGAAACATGTTGCTCTTAACCCAACTTACTAGTTTCTTGCACATATCTGCCTTTATTCCGGCATACAATTGACCAATGAAAATAGGTGCAATTCCAATGATGATGACAAAGCAAAGTTCACAGGGTGGTCGAACGCTGTAGCGAAATATCTATTGGCATAAAAGGACACTGAATCATTAGACGCCACCCTTAACGATTTCTGAAATTGGTGTTTCTTTGTCACTGCTTTATATAGTCATCATCATCAGCAGCAGCAGCAGTAGCAGCCTGGTTACGGCAACTGCAGGGCAAAAGCCTCTCCCATACTTCTCCAACTACCCCGGCTTTGTATTAATTGTGGCCATGTTATCCCTGCAAACTTCTTAATCTCATCCGCTCACCCAACTTTCTGCCGCCCCCTGCTACGCTTCTCTTCCCTTGGAATCCAGTCCGTAACCCTAAATGACCATCGGTTATCTTCCCTCCTCATTACATGTCTTGCCCATGCCCATTTCTTTTTCTTGATTTCAACTAAGATGTCATTAACTCGCGTTTGTTCCCTCACCCAATCTGCTCTTTTCTTATTTCTTAACGTTACACCCATCATTCTTCTTTCCATAGCTCGTTGCGTCGTCCTCAATTTAAGTAGAACCCTTTTCGTAAGCCTCCATATTTCTGCCCCGTACGTGAGTACTGGTAAGACACAACTGTTATACACTTTTCTCTTGAGGGATAATGGCAACCTGCTGTTCATGATCTGAGAGTGCCTGCCAAACGCACCCAGCCCATTCTTATTCTTCTGATTATTTCTGTCTCATGATCCGGATCCGCGGTCACTACCTGTCTTAAGTATGTATTCCCTTACCACTTCCAGTGCCTCGCTACCTATCGTGAACTGCTGTTCTCTTCCGAGGCTGTTAAACATTACTTTAGTTTTCTGCAGATTAATCTTTAGACCCACCCTTCTGCTTTGCCTCTCCAGGTCAGTGAGCATGCATTGCAATTGGTCCCCTGAGTTATTAAGCAAGGCAATATCATCAGCGAATCGCAAGTTACTAAGGTATTTATTCTCCTTAACTCTTATCCCCAATTCTTCCCAATCTAGGTCTCTGAATACTTCCTGCAAACACGCTGGGAATAGCATTGGAGAGATCGTATCTCCCTGCCTAACGCCCTTCTTTATTGGGTTTTGTTGCTTTCTTTATGGAGGACTACGGTGGCTGTGGAGCCGCTATATATATCTTTCAGTATTTTTACATGTGGCTCGTCTGCACCTTGATTCCGTAATGCCTCCATGACAGCTGAGGTTTCGACTGAATCAAACGCGTTCTCATAATCAATGAAAGCTATATATAAGGGTTGGTTATATTCCGCACATTTTTCTATCACCTGATTGATAGTGTGAATATGGTCTATTTTTGAGTAGCATTTACGGAATCCTGCCTCGTCCTTTGGTTGACAGAAGTCTAAGGTGTTCCTGATTCTATTTGGAATTACCTTAGTACATGCTTTGTAGGCAACAGACAGTAAGCTGATCGGTCTATAATGTTTCAAGTCGTTGGCGTCCCCTTTCTTGTGGATTAGGATTATCTTAGCGTTCTTCCAAGGTTCCGGTGCACTCGAAGTCATGAGGCATTGTGTATACAGGGTGGCTAGTTTTTTTGTAGAACAATCTGCCCGCCATCCTTAAACAAATCTGCTGTTACCTGATCCTCCCCAGCTGCCTTCCCCTTTGCATAGCTCCGTAGGTTTTCTTTACGTCTCCCGGCGTTACTTGTGGGATTTCAAATTCCGCTAGACCATTCTCTCTTCCATTATCGTCGTGGGTGCCACTGGTACTGTATAAATCTCTATAGAACTCATCAGCCACTTGATCTATCTCATCCATATTAGTAACGATATTGCTGGCTTTGTCTTTTAACGCATACATCTGATTCTTGCCTATTCCTAGTTTCTTCTTCACTGCTTTTAGGCTTCCTCTGTTCCTGAGAGCTTGTTCAATTCTATCCATATTATACTTCTTTATGTCAGCTGTCTTACGCTTGTTGATTAACTTCGAAAGTTCTGCCAGTTCTATTCTAGCTGTAGGGTTAGAGGCTGTCATACATTTGCGTTTCTTGATCAGATCTTTCCTCTCCTTCGATAGCTTACTGGTATCCTGTCTAACGGAGTTACCACCGACTTCTATTGCACACTCCTTAATAATGTCCGTAAGATTGTCGTTCATATCTTGAACACTAAGGTCCTCTTCCTGAGTTAAGGCCGAATACCTGTTCTGTAGCTTGATCTGGCATTCCTCTATTTTCCATCTTATGGCTAATTCATTGATCGGCTTTTTATGTACCAGTTTCTTCCGTTCCCTCCTCAAGTCTAGGCGGATTCGAGTTCTTACCCTCCTATGGTCACTGCAGCGCACCTTGCCGAGTACGTACACATCTTGTATGATGCCAGAGTTAGCGCAGAATATAAGGTCTATTTCATTTCTAGTCTCGCCATTCGGGCTCCTCCACGTCCACTTTCGGCTATCCCGCTTGCGGGAGAAGGTATTCATTATCCGCATATTATTCTGTTCTGCAAACTCTAGTAATAGTTCTCCCCTGCTATTCCTACAGCCTATGCCATATTCCCCCACTCACTTTGCTCCAGCCCCTCCTTGCCTACCCTGGCATTGAGGTCGTTCATCAGTATAGGATATTTTGTTTTCACTTTAGCCATCGCCGATTCCATGTCTTCATAGAAGCTTTCGACTTCCTGGTCATCATGACTGGATGTAGGGGCGTAGACCTGTACGACCTTCAATTTGTACCTCTTATTAAGTTTCACAACAAGACCTGCCACCCTTTCGTTAACGCTATAGAATTCCTGTATGTAACCAGCTATATCCGTATTAATCAGGAATCTGACTCCTAGTTCTTGTCTCTCCGCTAAGTCCCAGTAGCACAGGACGCGCCCGCTTTTTAGCACTATATATGCTTTTTTCGCCCTCCTAACTTCAATGAGCCCTATTATATCCCATTTACTGCCCTCTAATTCCTCCAATGGCACTACTAGACTCCCCTCACTAGATAACGTTCTAGCGTTAAACGTTGCCAGGTTCTGATTCCAATGGCGGCCTGTCCGGAGCCAGGGATTCTTAGCACCCTCTGCTGCATCACAGGTCTGACCGCCGCCATGGTCAGTTGCTTCGCAGTTGCTGGGGACTGAGGGGCCGCGGTTTGATTGTTGTGTTCATATAGGAGGTTGTGGCCAAGTGCTGCACCAGTGTTGTCAATCCTGCTCTGGTGAGGGAGTACGTTACCGGTTCTGATCACCGGTATCAGGCCACACTGCAGGCCTGTTTATGCAATTTTATCAACACGCGGATTTTGTTTTTTAATCCGATGGAAAATTTCGAGGCATCCGGATTCGAACCACGGTCCTCTTGCAGGCGAGGCGGATGTTCTACCTCTACGCCACCGCTGCACACTTGCGTCAGCACGACGCAATTGCAGCCATGCAAATCATTAGACGAGTTTTTTCACGCTGTCCTGAGTTCTGGCTGCCTTGCACTGGTATACTGCAGGGATACGTACATAAGTTATGAAAAATATACGCGGAGCAGTGGTATTAAAAAAAAAAGAAAACAGAATTTACTCGATGCCTTGGCACTTAACCAAAAAGTGAATGCTAGTTCATACCTACCATGGCAAACATCACAATGAATTCATCCGTTTCAAGTGGCCCGGCTCAGTTGCGAATAAACTTTTTTTCTTTCTCAAAATTACTAGCCCGCGTACTTTTAATGACAGGTATGCGTATACTTTTGGTTATTCTACATACGTGTGTTCTACTGGTGTTGTTTCTTACAGAAATACTGAGTGTTATAACGCATAATATCTAAATATTCGCCCTTAAACATACATACGTCATCCGGAGCCGAATCACCCCTTTAATAGTATCACCATTACTAGCCTTTCCTAGACTATTTGATTGGCCATTAAGCCACACTCACGAGTATCCTTCTATATGGGCCACTGTGAACTACCTTTTGGGATGATCGCCACGTGTTGATGATGATAATCAATTCCACAATAAGACAAACACCCAGAACGAGAGAATGGCCAAGAAGCGGGCGGCAAATAAGAAATGAAGAAATACAAGCCAATAAATTGTCACAATGAGTAGCATGGGTGCACGAGAGGACAAGCGCGTGCGCCAGATTCCTTTGAATCAAGTACGCAAGTGAGCAAACTTATAGCACTGCATTGCCAATTTACGAATGCTTCGCTTGCCAAAACCAAGATATGCGAAAACCAAGGTATGCCAAAACCAAGATATGATTGTGAGGCACGCTGTTAATTATGGGGAAAAACGGAATAATCTTGACCACATGAGGTTCTTTAACGCGCACCCAATGCATGGTACATGGACGCTCCTGCATTTCACTCCCATCGAAATAGAGCCACGGCAGCCGAAATTTGATTCCGCACAGTCGGGCTCTGCAGCGCAACGCCAAAGCCACTATGTCGTCTTAGTGCTTAGTTCTTGAATTGCTAGCTTGGTGGTCATATTCCCGTAAAAAGCCATCTTGAGTGCACATGCTCGAGCGCGAGCGCACAATTACCCCGCACGTGCGGATATTGCCTTAAAGAGTCGTGGGACGCATCGCCACTTCTAAAGCCTAACAGCATAAAGAACTCAGGGAAGCTCGGCCCGTTAAAAAATGTGTGCTCAACCGATTAACTTCAAGCCGGCGGCTGTCGTTTTATTGCGATAGCTATATACGAACACTCCAAGCGAATTTTTGCTGTCGCCGTCGGCGTCGCCGGGAGTTTCTCTATAAATTATAATGGCAATAAAATCGTCGTCGCGTGCCGTATGCCGTATGTGCGAGTGGAAGGATTCGAGGGTAAGCCAGCGATCGCGGCTTAATCTCGCCCACGAAAGGGAGGGAAGCGGAAAGGAAACTCGCGCGCCGTCTTCCGTCGCGTGCGAGGCGCTCCAGGGGTAGGCGAGGGAGAAGGGCGTTCTGCTCAGGGCGGCTCAGGCGACCGCGCGCGCACTCCCTGGCCGCTGTTTATTCAAAGCCGACTGCGACGGGGACCAGTGGCGTAGTAAAGGGGAGGGGGGGGAGGCGTCCGCCCCAGGTGCCAGGTGCCATTGGGGTGGAGGGGGGCTGTAATATACGGTCATTACGTTTTGGTGCGAAATGCTCAATGTCCCACCATGGTTTGTGTGTCGTGAGTATGTACACAATGTTCCATATATGTTTTGTGTTGTTTGTATTGCTTTTGTATCAGTTTCACGGTGTTAAATCCTAGTGCTAGCTAGCCGTCTCTTTACTATTTTGTTGTTGTTGTGTCACTTCACGTCGCAAATACGGTGTCTTGTTTCAGATGTATGGAATTTTATAAAAAAGGTGAATTTTGTAAGTATATTTCCCGATACCCTATCAGGTTATGTGTCTTTGTTACCGCTATAGGAGCTTGGTATCGTGCAAGATATGGCAGATAATTAATAAGAACATTTTAAATAACTGCGTGATTAGCAATTATAGAGGAAACATTGCAATTAGGGAATTGAGGACCCAAAGTCATATTATTAACTCCACAAAAGCTTCTTTTGCAAAGAAAATCAACTTTGATGGTAGAGCCTGCATTAATTTGGCACTGCGGACGGCCCAGTATAC
>NC_092815.1:180523031-180573031 GCF_023375885.2 Dermacentor andersoni | reverse complement strand
CGGGACTAAAAAGATAATCTGCGTATATCCAAGCGACGGCAAACAATATTACCTCTGTTCTGTCCGGCTACGTGGTATTTACATTCAAACTCCGGCTAAAGTTAGCTGGGACACCCTGTATAATTGACCTGTATATAGAGCAGGCAATAAACGTATAGTGATAACTTGTGCTGAATAAATCGCATATACCAAACTTAAACTTGAATATATTGACCACCAGGTGCTGACGACCAGAGCCCCGAAGTCACCCTCAGGCAGCCGCTTTTATGCATGAAGTGTAATTAATTTTTTCGATCATATCATCCCAACATACCCATTTTTGGGCATGTTTTTAACGCTAGACGGGATTACTTTATCTTGTTGCTGCGTTGCTTACATGGTGCTTGTAGAGTCAGGTCACAAGAGAGTTTAGGATGGGTGGCTAAGCTTTTTATTTTTTTCAAACGAGCAAACAGCGTGGTGTGTCGCGTGTCGCGGTTGGTAACGCTTTTCCTACGTGACATCAAAGCAACGACAATGCTTAGTAAGAAATCTTTAACAAGGCAATGGTTAACAAGCAATGCTTAGCGGCGAAGTTGGGCGCGTGGAGAAGAAACGGAAAGTTGACTCGGCTTACAAGATTCCTCTGATGTTGAGCGAACTTCTGAAGACGGAGGCGGCCGTAAATGACAAAGCCCGCGAAAAGCGCCGCTTAGACAGGAAAGTGCCGGGAACTGGCCAACGACGACGTCGAGAAATTCTTTTATCAATCGTTGCTCAGACATTTTTGTTTACCATCAGCATGAGTCCCTCTCAAGGCTATAGCAGAAAGCAGGAGCCCTTGCTGCATTTGCTAAAGCTGAATACTTTACCGCAGGGTTAGAGTAGCTCCACCGAGTTACGAGCAGATACTCGATCGTCAACAGGGGAGTGGCTCTGCGAAAGCGCCTTTCCGCTAAAAAGTTTAAAAGTAATCCAAGAAAAGCTTGTGCACTCTTCTCAAAGAAGTCACTCTCCCCGTCAACAGCAATCGACGAAACAAAAGTTGCCTGGGCGTAAAACTTCGACTAAACGACACCGGCCTGCAGCTCACAAATGGCCACCAGCAACGTGAATAACTCTGGCAAAGCCGTGAAGCGCAGATCACTCAAAAGCGCCACCGGAAATGCGCCACGTACGAAGAAGCCAGAAAAAAAAGACGTTGTAGGGTGATTCAAACTCTAGTTGAAATCGAAGAAAGACAATGTCTTACTCAGCGAGTTGGATGTTCGAATGGGATGCAGTCGCTGCGCACGGCACTTTGGCGCGTGTGAAGAGTAGGCTTAAATTTTTAGTGCGCTACGTAGCGAATCGGCCCACTTTCTTATAATGCACGTATCCGCGAGAGCAATCCATGAAATAGGCTAGAAAATGCATACCTTATACTAGAAAGTAGGGCTAATGCGCAACGAAAGACGTTGTCCTCGAAAAAAAAAAAGAATGGGTGGTGCTTGATTGATTCGCGGGAAAACGATCTCTCATCTCAGTCCGTAAACTTTGGAGTGATGCGTTGGACATCGACTTCAGTGGCGGCCTCCTAGGAATACCTTGGCAGTGTAATTCTCGTTATGTAGCGCTGATGAACACATTCGCGAACACCGCATGACGAGATTTTCTTCTAGAACGCATGATTGGAAAGTTAAAACATTTGAAAGCTGTATGGTGAAATTGCAAATTTACTCTGCGTGATCTTACTCGACGAACACGTTGATCGACAAAAATACTACGCTGTAGACTTTCCATGCGCGTAGCGTCCGCACGTAACGTTGAACGGGTCTAATTAATGAATGGCGAGAAGCACTGGAACGTTGCGCGAAAGCTTCCTATCGTAGTTTCTGCAAGCGTCTTCTGCAATTTCTGCAAACGACTCCACATTTTTGCGATAAACTGATCTTCGCGAAGCCTACAACAAAACTTAATATTACGCCGTCATAATGCAGCCAGTTGCCTGAATGACACGTGCCTACACACAATTCACGACATTTCCGAAGGCTTATAGAGGACAGCGAAGGTGCCTGCTGCAGCGGAAGGCGAGTCATGTGACACCAGGCTCAGTGCAGAGATCAAATGAACATTCGAATAAATGTTGTAATTCATCAGCCTACAAACGCATTTGCACACTCAATACAAGCAGAACAAATTTTGCACTAGTAAAGTGCAGACGCAAGCGTGTGACCTTGAAAAAGAAATGGAATAACGAACCAACAAACAAAATAAAACTGATCATGAGAACTGCAGTAGTAGAAGCGATTCCTAAGCCGAAGTGATGGTTGCAGAACGGATAGGAAGGTCTTAGTGCTCCATGTAAAGCAGTGACAAAATTGCACACTGTGTGTTTCCGAAAACGTTGTCGCTCTCCAGATGCGCTGCCCACAAGTTTACAGACTGTTTACATACACAAGCAAAATGAACAAATACAAGTGAGAGTCGGATGCTTGGGCGCGCAGACAGTGCTCGCGCCGAATGTAACGATAGCCCCACGCAACCGTCCCATCGAACCACAAGATTTTGAAAATGAGCAAATATTTGTATTTTCTTAACCAAACAAGAAATCAATACATTCTGCATCTATATTAAATCGGCTTTTGGGGATATCTAGTCAACACAGACCTGCTAGCACATGACTACATAATAATATTAGCATAGAACCTAAGTCGTTGCAACTCACTAGCTGTTGCATATGAAACGCACATTCGCGGCCGGCAACCACATACGCGCCCACGTGATTACAGACAGAGAGGCATAGGGTCACATGGCGACAACCCTACGTTCAATCTGGGAGAAGGATTCCCGCAGGAATGGGACTTGTCAACCTGCGGGCGTTCGCCGTGGGACTCATTATGAGTGAGAGCCTCTGCGGCGGGGAGGATAGCTCGCCTCCTCACACCATTCCCTCGCAACATTTCATTTGCCTATGTTTTCGTTATTATTAAACACTTCTATAGGTCCTTGTGCTAAAACCTTCCCTGGACGGCTCTTGACAACTCGACAATGTGAATAACCGAAGAACTTGAGGGCCACTTTAAGGACAGACGAGAATGACTTGGTTTTGCAGCATTAGTCTAACACGCAGGTCACTAAAGCTGTGTACTGAAAGCTCCCAGGCAGATGAACGGAATGATACTCGCGTAACTCCTTAACACGGTCAACATGCGCAGTTAATTCAAATTGCAGCAGCTTGATGCAGGAAAGTCGCAGTTCTCTGTATCGCTTCGAAAAGTTGCATCTCTCGTTGTGACTAGCCATTCTCATTTGAAAGCATGGATGCCTCGCCCTCTGCTCGTGCAGTCGCTATATGACTGGGAAGGTGAACTAATGACGAGTGTGCACAACGTTTCCTTGCAATCACACGATGTTACTGCGCACAGGCTGTCTGTTTAGCTCAGATAAATTGTATAATGTCTTATTGCTGCAGCCGCTAGATCAGGCCAATGTGCCTGCGTTCAAACGAAGAGACCGAAAATGTATGGCGGAATGACTGCTCGCCAGAATGACTGAAGGTGAACTCTAGTGCAAATGCTCAACCACGCCTGGTGTGACGGGATACGGAACGCCAGCAGTTGTAATGGTTTTCTCAATTCCTGCCTTCGAGTAAAAGGCGGTGCACCAGTGATGCCCGCACCAGCACAACGCGATACGGAAGTGCAGCGGTGTAGGAAAAACTCAACCATTTTGCTTGGGCAGTACTTGAGCTTCTTTCGATGATTTCGTGACGGCAGATGATGATGTCCTCGCTGCTGCATGCCTGTCAGATATGGGAACCGACTCTAACGTTGCTACCGCTTCTGCAAGTCAGCCGGCGCTTGAAAACAGCGACCTGTCTCATCTGAAGCTCTAGGTAGGTCTTTGTTTTATGTAGTATCATTGCGGACGAGTACGATGTTGCGCGCATCACATAGAAGTGGTTCTTTGGGAGGCTGCGGTTTACCGGGGCGAAATTAGGTGTCCAGCTTATCGTGAAAACAGCATCAATACCCCAAAGGAGACGTAAGCAACAGTGAGGATCTCGAATATCAGACATGGCACATACTCAGAAGATAGGTTGCGCAACAAACCAAGTGAAACTACAGAATTAATTTTGTTTTCCTGAGGATTGGGTATGGTTGGAGAGCGCAATTATTCGAGGAACAAGGAAGCTCGCAAACAACACTGCATTCTCCGCTGAGGGAGTATTTTGAATTCACAGCCGAATGATTACTAAAGCCTCTTGTTTTCTTAAAAAAAGCAATCAACAAACATGTAGTTCATTCTTTGCGCAGAAGCAGCCTCCGTTGTCAAAGCAGGATTTCGCGTTATCAGCATTGAATTTCATTTTATTTTGATGTATGCTATAAAATATTTTCACGCCGATCCCTTGGAGGCCGTTATGATTGATCACGTGGGGACACGTCCATTGTTTGCCACAGCTGCCTCCTTTGCTTCCGTGTTTACAATGGATGTGCTTGACGTCCCAGTGCGGCTCTAGAAACCACTTTTTCGGCGGATATCGTATAGACGGTGACTGGTTGGACGATACGCGAAGCTTTGGCTACAACTTCAAAGGACATGCAAACGCTTTCGGAGCTCATTACGCCTTGTTAAAATAGCGTGAACAGCGTATCCGGTGCTTGTACGAAAAGCGGCGCTAGAAATATATTGGAAGCTGCCCACTTTCCGCCTATAAAATAAATCAGAATCAGTGTGTTTCGCTCTTTGTTCCTTAATTGGCAAACACATCGAAGGAGCGGTATGTAACATGTTTCTGATTCAGTAATGCTCTTCGGCGTGGTCATTATCCAATCGTTCATTTTCGACCTAATCACTTGCGGCTGTGCTTAGCTGCAATATACTTGTTCTTGTTACGCACAAAGCTTGAAACGCAGATGTTCTGTACTTTGCAATAACTGCAGCAAAAACATATTACAGCTAGTCGCTCACTTACTCTGTGACCGTCACAGCATTTTCTATTTCAAGCGACATGGTATTGTAGCGCAAAAAAAACGCAAAAGAAAGAATGTAAGTGACAGCCAGAAGTGAAAAAGAAAAAGAAAGGCGGCGCTACACTCACAAGTTATTGTGAAGTAAATTTCAGTTGCGAAAATTTGTGTGCCTTCGGTGTAGCTATCGTCACTCATGCTTCGGCGTATTGATTCAAGTGTGCGGCCGTTCACTTATTCTTCATACGTCGGCGATAGAGCAAACGTAAGTTGGCGTGTGAGTTGGGGTACTTGCGTGTCGATAGCGTGCGAGAAACTTACCTTTCCAGGAAGCTGCACAACTTCCTTCGTCACTGTGTTACACACTGTGTGACAATGTGTAACAAGAGGCACTCACTCTTGCCGACATTCACGGGCTGAAGTCATTTCTGTCGAGGTCAGCGATAGAACGTTGGCGCATGAGTCAATTTATTATTTTCGAGAAAATCCGCGTAATTTGAAGGGCCGGCCTCCTATAGGCAGTCCTCATGTAGCAGCGGTCCATGAACTTGCACATGCAAATTAATTCGATTTCTTAATATGCCATTCGCTATTTTCGCAGCCAACTACTGCGCACGTCTTCCTTCTAGCGGTACAGATTTAGCAGTATGAATGAATCACCATGCATTAGCGAGCACCCAATCGTATTTCCCACAGCTGATCGCACAGAAGCAGGGCAGAAGTGGTAATCGTTTGGTATTCGCAGGCTTTCGTTGAGGCAACGTGTGGCGCACTGCCAAAAGTATTGTCTCGATCCTCTAGTAGAAACTGCTGCATGGAAACTGTCTACAGCAAGTATTCGTCGACGACAAGTGGTATCGACATCGCTAAATATACACGATGCTACGAAAGGTGGCACGGTTGACAGTGCGTGCCGGAGGAAGCGAGCGAAAGCGGCTTGTGCGTGACAGGACGAAGTGAAAATCTGCATTCCGCATGCCCACTTCTAGCGGTTCGCGGTAATTGTGGCTGATATATACATTCACATATGCCGCGAGTCACGTTCGGGACACGACTGGTATGGTCCTCGCTTGCTCCTTTCTGCGAGGTCGGCATTAAGGAGACGACGTGGGGGGTTCGGTGGGTATGAAAAGCGCTTTTTTTTACAGTTGCTTTACATTAATACGGAGATTACTAAGCGTCAACACACAGGGTGACACTGGGAGATCTCTCGCGTCTTCCGAGTCTTAGTTCCTTCTTCCGCTCACGGCCAATTCAAGCGCTCTCGTCGCAGGAGAGGAAGTTTCCGGTCGCTTGCAGCATGCTCGCAGCTTAGCACCCGCACGGTGAAGACGGTGCACCGGATGGTTCTCCCCCGGCCGTCGCTGTTGGCCGTAAGCCCATTTCGGGAAATTCTGGTGTCGCTGTCCCCGACCACCCGTTGTTTTTTCTTCGATGCCGTCTTTTCTATGCGTATCGAACGACATCTGTGTGGCCGCTCGATATGCCACGCCGCTGTGACCTCCTGCGTTCACTGCGCGGAAGTGGGGCTCTTTGCTGGGGACCCATTCTCCACCGCGCACACAGGTACACTGGCGCATGATTTTCTCGATCTTTCTTGCATCGGAAGCCGTCGAGCGTAACACCACGTTTAGCAATCTCCACCGTCGTGAAGCAGAGTGCAATCGTGGCGTCTTTTCTAGCCGTGTATCCTTTAGATAACCACTCAACGCCATAGTTGTTCAAAATGGTTTTTAACGCCGGAAGCGTGAAAAATTGTGGGCGACATGTATATGCTCTTATTAGTAGTAATATGATCTTGGACTTGAATCGACACGTCACAATGGCCAAACAGACGCTCAATAATCTGAATGCGCTTGACACAACAGTCTATAGTCTAGACCAAACGTCATCCGTTCAGCCTCGATCTTGATATTGAGCTGAACTCGAACGTTTCATCAGGCTTAGTAAATATCACTCTTCCACTCATACCTATCACTTTGTTAGCATGCTCAGGTTTAAGGGAAAGGTTTATCTGCCTCTTCCTTCGACTTTCCTACTGCTGCTTCTGTCTGGCAGACCGCGTCGGGGGTGGTTCGGAGCGTGTGTATACATGACAGGAGCGTGTGTATACATGACAGAACCTCGTTTGGACCTTTGCACCACATCGAATGAGTACAATACCCTTTGGGGGTCCCTGGGCGTGCCCGTTTTAGCCTCTGGATAGCTGTAATTGTCCGTGACCCCCGCAAAAGCACTGCAGAAATCGAAGATCTTGCCTTTCTACTAAGTGCGGGTCCAGAGGGAAGCTAAATAAGGTGCTGGGGAGAGGTAATAGGAGGAAAATAAGTGGTAGAACCGACGCAGTCGCGAAACGAGCTAATAACAGCCTTTCCACTCTTGGCTCTACGTTTCCATACAAGGGGAGGGGGGGGAGGGCATAGGGAAAAGGTGACGTGAGGACGCACGTAAACACTACTACTTTAGACACGACAGCGGCGGCGGGTAAAAAGGAAACAATTTAGGCGCGAGGTACGATACGGTACGTTTCAGCTATTCCTGAAAATAAACACTATGAAAATTTGTCAAACGTAGAACTTACGCAGGTCGTCCAGAAGCAGAGCCGCATTAAAGCACACCGTAGGGTCTAGGTGACACTACGGATTCGGTCACACGTCAAATCAATACTTCGGTGCCCACCGCAGCAGCTTGTCGGCTATGGCACTGTTTGAGCCCGATCGCGCAGCCACATTTCGACGGCAGCGAAATAAGAAACGCTCGCTCACTTACATTAAGGTCACATTAGAGAACACCAAGGTGTCAAAATAAATTTGGAATCTGCCACTACGGCGTGCTTCATAATCCGATTGTGGTTTTGGCACGTACAGCCCCATACTCCAATAAAGTTTAATACTTCTTCCCCGATTCCACGTGCCATGTGAGGCAATGAATGTACTCAACCCTTTCAATAGTTATGAAGTATGGCGCACAACGCCTCAAGCAAACACCTCCTCTTGTGTGTTCAGTGTGTGTGAGAGAGAGAGAGAGAGAGAGAGAGGAATATAGGAAGGCAGGGATGTTAACCAGTCTAGGGTCTGGTTGGCCACCCTACGCTGGTGAAAGGGGGAAGGGGAAGAGAGAGAAGAGAGAGAGAAGGTGTAGATACGTGTACGGACAGTACTTGAGTTAAAGCCGCTCTCGCAAACCAGACGTTCTAAGAAAGCACAAAAGTGCCTTCACTGCCTTCTGAGCCGATGATCGGTGGGGATGGTGCTCTAGTACCGTCTGGTCACTGAGAAGACGATCATCGAATTTCCTGAATGAGTTGGACAAAGATTGTCTTTGTATTTGAAATTGAGGATAATGGCACAATAAGTGGTCCATGTTCTCCTCGCATCCGCAAACATCATTGTAGGACTATCAGCCATTCGAATTAGTGCTGTGTAGGCATTCGTGAATGCAACTCCAGGTCACAACCGACACAGAAGAGACGCTTCGCGTCGGTGCAGACCGGCCGGAGGTCTGAGTTGAAGTGACGGGTTTAGTCTGTGCAGTGTTGTGTGCCTGGTATGTGCGGTATTCTACTCTGCTAAGGAGATCTTGCTAGCTAGATTGGGAATTTTCTCGCGGCGTCGGCCCTTGAGAGAGGAATGGGGACGCAGTGGTCTTCTTGGTTTGACATCCGAGCTGCCTTATCTGCCTCATCATTTCCTACGATACCGCAATGACGTGGTATCCAATGAAAAATATAGCATGGCCTTTTTCTCCTAAATGATGGACAAGTTCCACGATTTCACACGTGAGCTGATCGTGAGAAACGACTGCACACAAGGCAAGGCCAGCCTTGAATCACAGAAGGTGTGTTCTGTGTAAGCGCAAGGTAACGTTTTTCATCAACTCTGACCTCTCGTGTTCAACTAAACGTTCACGGCAAATTAAACATTTGCCGTGAACATCACCGCTAATTATTGTCAGCCAAAGCAAACAACACAGAAAGCTTCGCTATAGATCGATTCCCATACGGCATGGAATCCGTATATTTTTTAACACCTAGTAAATTGTCACAATGCTTACTGCTAAATGACCTGCATCATAGGGGAATGAAGGGAAAACAAGGAAAGCATCAGAGGAGACCAGTTGCATTGATCCCAAGGCTAAATCGTTTCATATAGGTCATCGAATGTCGAACAGCACATAAAGCAGTAGGTGCATCCGGCAATTAAAAGGCACAAGTTTTTTTTTCTATTATTGTATGGTATGTAGGAGATGTTGCCTTTAATTGGCGCTGGCTACTCCTTTTTATATAGGCATTTTAAAAAACAATAAATTGTAATAAATATAACGAAATCATAAAAACACATAAAAACACAAATTACAGTTACGTAAGTAAACTAATGCAATGCTACAACTGAAAGTCAACTAAGCTACGCAGCAACACAAACCCCTGTCACATATGTGCACTAATGTAAACACTAAATGCGGTCACGTAGCTGTGCTAAAATAAAGGCACATAAGAAATCACGGATTAGATTTATATGAAGGTGCTAAATCAGTGCATTTGTGCAAAAAGGTTGATGCGAATTTATGAAACTACATGTCACGAAACATTCTCTCACAGCGCTTATTATATGCTCTGGAAAAATACTAATTTGATCTAATAATAAAGCTCAGATAGATCGCGAAAAATTTATAAACCATTTCTTGAAATGATACCAATATAGCTAAATTTTTGAGCAGACAGAGAACACAAATAGAAAGATGGCTAAAACTGGCTTTATATGCCATCAAACAAGCAAAACCGATAAAGGACTTAAGCTTCGCTTCACATCGATTCCATCCTGAGCGTTGAAAACCTGCATATACTTTTTTTTTCTTCTTTTTTTATGTGGTCGCATGCTGCTGCCACGTCTTTCGTTCTGCAGAAGTTCACGCCTGCTGTATAAGATTTTGCAGCACCACTTCTAGCGCAGCAGCTCTTTGTGCGACACCTTCATGAAAAGGTTTGTCGTTATTCCGTCGCACACAGTTGTCATCGTCGGTTCACGATACTCTGACTGACAGGTCAATGTATGATGACGGCATAGCAAGCGTTGCTTTTGTCGGCGTGAGTTTCACTTTCGTAATGCACTCACACCCTTCTCGCTTACAGCTTTCTCGTGTATTGCTTTTTTCCACTCCTTTAACGTAAAACAACATGATCAAAATGACTGAATAAGGCAGCGTTGGACTGAAGAAAAGACACAGGAATAAATATTTTTGGCGAGCATCAATTCATGCTGCGGTAATCTGAATGAATGAACGAATGCATGAATGCTTGAATATCGAGCGATATTCGAGAAAGTGCTCTTACTCTACCTGGAACACTACGCAATCCGAATTTTAGCCGTTTATTCTTTGGACAGCCGTTTATTCGCACACGTACTAAACAATAGACACTTAGTAAGAAAGTTATGTTTATCTCGCTTGGCAAACATTATAGCGCTGTAGTCAAATCGTGGCCTGCTCGACCCCAATGTTGCAAGCACATTCCCAGGCGCGTCTCAAGATTACACTTGATGTTGCGATAATTTTGTACCGGGCAGGTCATGCTACTCAACACGACGGGTAATGTTATTTCTCTCACTGTAGTGAATGTAGCCAGTTTTTCTGGAGCTGAACAATTGTATAGCATGGATGTAACTTTGGCTATATGCGAAATGATGTGCGTTGAATCCTCGAAACGTTTTAACGGATGTTCTTGTTTATTACTGCGCCGAATTCTTAGGCAGTTTTCAAAATTTTCAGTACAAGCGCGTAAGAAGTGTTTGGAGAAGTAATAAGATAGGGGACAACATCATGAATGTGGAACATTCCGTGGATGCGCATTTGACGGTCCCTAAATTATGCATGCGACACGCCCGCGTTATAATCTATTCACGTTCTATAGCGCGTGCAGGGGTCATTTCGTATGCAATATGCTTAACGGGGAATATTTTGCATAAACATAAGTCGCATTTCGGGAGCTACGTCGAATGCGAGACATAGAATGTAGTTTCCTATTATTCGGATGCGAGACCCTTTTGTGGAGTTACCGTATAATAAGACAAGAGGGAAGAAATCCAACGTCATAATGAAATAAGTGGTCGAAAAGGTTAACCTGCGTAGGGTTAGTCATAAAAGGTTCGGCATTTCCTCCTTTACAATCTCCTTTGTCAACTCAAAATTGTATGCATTCTCGTTTCTTTTATATTTTGTCAGGGCTGCTTTGCTATTACTCGATATGCCTGCGGATTTTTTCACAAAGATAATACCACTAAACTATACACTTCGACTACTTTGCATAGCTTTCACGGATACAATTGTAGACGCATTGTGGTGCTAGGCGACGGGCGTAAACCGCAGCAGCGATTACTGGAGTATTGATTTTCTTTTCAACGATCCCAAATTTTCCTTTTTTCGAGGATATTCCGAAATATTTCTGTGAGATGATTTAACATATCAAAACTGGGTGCACAGCAACTGTATGTCTTTCTGTTACGACTTCGTTGCCCACCAAACCAGCTCCACAACCGTCGTTTGGCTTGCGCCATCGGGCGAAGGAAATAGGCAGCTTTGGCTCGCCACGAAGATCGAACTCACGCCTCGGGGCAGTGGACAGTTGTCTGTCGCGCAGCACATAAACTCAGTTTTTTTTTTGGGGGGGGGAATATGTCGCGCCGCGTATAAGTGTGAGCGTGCTTACGCATGTGCATGCATTTCGGATTCCACAACAATATAGTAGTGTTCGAATGCGTCATGCTGTTCGCATCGACGAAAAGTTCCCCCAATAAAGTGGCATTGCACATTCGCTGAGAGTACCAGCTGCTGGCACAGTAAACGAGCTTATATATAGCAAAAAAAAAATCAATAAATATGTTGTGTCTTTTTTTTTCAATTCCGTTGCCGCTACAAATGTTCTTTTAGGACGAACATGTGACGAATATCTATAATTTACCGGACCTCACTTGTGATAATGACGTCACATTTGCAGAGTTTTTTTTTTTTTTTCGCAGTATATGTCATGTTCAGACGGGCAACTGAATTATCTTTCTGCTTTACTTTGTTTTCTATGCGTAGGTTTCTGTATCAGTTTTAACAATGTTTGTGAAAGTGCTTGATGCTAAATTAAGAGGAAGGTGGCAAGAAAAAACAACCCGTTGACACTTGAATCTCGGCTGGTTTAGGGGCTTAGTTATTAGGTGAAGCTCTAGTTGGCGTTCGGGCCACTCAATATGCAAACTAATCTGATTGTTCACTGCATCTGCTTGCCACCTAGCTAGCTACGCTGATGAATAGTTGATTGTCTCGGATTTGAGGCCGCACTGAAAGAGAGTTCGTTTTTATTAAGTGTCCTTTGCCATTGGCCCAACGCATTAGTAACAAGTTCGACATGACGACTGTCTGTCGTCGGCCCTTGCGAGCAATTGCAGCGTGAAAATATTTTTTTGAATACAAGCCCAGGGGGAAAATTCTCGAATATTTTTGTCCGTATGTGCTCTCTACCATTCGCAGACCACATTTGCTGTTATTATCTCCAACATGACGATTGACTGAAATGTTCACTCACGAACAATTTTAGTGCGTGAAGCAATTCGAGAAAAGGGGCCCTGATTCCATGGCGAGGACGGGTGCTTTTTACAACATACTAAGTGTGGCTTTCCCAGCGTTGTGTTATGCAGACGGCAATTTTTAGCGCTTGTTACCGTCTCTCCAGTACTTTCGTTTCACTAACAGGAAGGTCGAAGATATACATGATCGGGAACCTTGAGGTTTATTAGATTCTTTTAACGCGTGCGTGTAACTCAAGAGAAGCAGCTCATCAAAAAATTGACGGTCACTTAAGTATCCTTATGTGACTTGAATGTGCGAGCATAGTGCTTTCTCCAGTGACTTGATTACGTTCATGATACGCAGTCATACATTGTCCCATGTCCTTCACAACTCTAGCTTAATCCACCTTAATCCAACTTGCTCCAATCTGTACCAACATTAATCCATGTTAATAAGCTTGAATCCCCAAAATCTACCTTGTTCTACTTTGTGCCAAGCTAAATTCACCTTAATCCACCCTGATCTAATTTATACCAAGCTTAATTCACTCTAACGTCGCAGTCAGATGGCGGCCGCGTGACGTGTGCGAGGACGCACTCACTAGGCCGCCATGGCGTCGTGGGGTCGTGCTCGCCTCGCCCCACGGATTCCCGGATTCGATTACCGCCCACACGCAGATGTACCAAATTTTAATTCCAAAGCCATTAATTTACTTTGTTTGCAAGAACCTCCCTGATAAATCTGGCGTAAATTGGAGTATCTTTGACGTGATGCTATTGTTTGTGCCGTTGGCCATTTTTGGTGCCACAGTTTGATCGCGTCGGATTTTCTGCTTCATGGGGCACATAATGCTTTCGCACTAAAACAAACTGAGATATTGAATGTTTCTGAGTAGCGACATGTTCTGAAAAGCACTGGCAAGCTCAGACAGGTGGACGAATTGGAGTGGCTACAGAGATGTTTTTGGCAGTGTGGAAAGGCTATGGAAACGAAGGAATTGGCAGTACATTCGGTGTTTTCACAGCGAAAAACAGCACACACCTTCTCAGTTCTTTTTTCATGCTCGTGTTATCCCGCCCGCTAAATCAGTTATGGATAGTCCTAACTTTGCAGCAATCGGGATAGGACGCCCTGTTCAATTAGTGCCAATAGTCCGGGTGTGTAACCCAGGAAAAGAAATGGTATTCTAGCTGTCAGTGGACAGCTGTCGACCAAGAAGAAACACGAACGGCTATGACACGCCAAGTGTCCTACCAGATGCCTTAGCTAGTGCAACCACTCCTTTCGTTTTGTGCCCTTTGGAGGAATGTTTATTGAACATCCGGGAACCTTAAAAAGCGGCACACTGAAAGGGCACAGTGTATTTGCACAGTCGCAACCCATTTCCTTCAAACTGAGTCGACACCATTCAAGACACTGGAGTTTTTTTTTTTCTTTATCACTTAGGGCATAGAGTGGAAACGTCTGGGGGGGTGTACATCTGTCGAACATGTAAAAAAAAATACTTTAATTGTGTAGGTAAACATGACCTGCGCTCCGGCACGATCGGACTCGATGTGGTCCCGCTTCTTGGAGTAAACACCGGCGTGAGGGTTCAAATTGCGACGGCTATTTCTTTTGCAACGTGCCGGGTGTAGTCGACGCGATGCAGTTTGAATGTTTCCGACGGTCTGGCTCCGCAAGGACATAAACGAGTTATGTTTGCATGCGCGTGTGTTTGCGTTACTGTGCGTGCTTGTGTACATGCGCAAATGCGTGTTCCTCCTAGGAACGCTTTTGATCCCGAAATTTCGTAGAACGCGCTATTGCAAACATTTCTACGCAATCTGCGCCAAGCGCAGATGCCAGTTCGTGAGCGCGAGTACATAGATCACTAGTTGATAGAAGCTATCTCGACGCGGAGGATATATTTGCAATGGGATTGAACTGTTCACCGATCCATGGTCGTAAAGCGAGGCTAAAATTGGTAGATAGGAGCGGCCATAGTGCACTTCACAGGCACGACGCGTTGTATTGCGTATTTATAAAATATTTGTAAGGTACGTGTTCTTGCCATTGCCAAGACTGTTGATGTGCTCCCATTATTTTTTCTTTACCTTCTGCTTAAATATGTCTGTTCAGGAAATTTGCTCTTCATTGGAGTGGATGTGATGCTTCATGTCTAAAAGGAATACTTTAGTGGCATTCCAATGCCTTGCACAGCAGTATTTGTGTGGTGACAAGGACATGGGCGATTTAACTTGCTCTGTATGAAGGGCCTAGTAAGGCAGGTGTAACAGAGAGAGCTCGGGTAAAAGGTTCCGTATGAAAAATCAAGCTTCCCCATTATTCGTGCTTCATCATTGATGTGTGGCTTGGAACTTCCCTGTGCTTGGCATATTTATGCTGAGTTAGGCTAACCTCTCGACGTAGCATGAAATGTTCTTGTAACTGTTAGCCATTTTCAGTAGAGATAAAAGTACTCAGGCGCGCTCCATTCACTATATCAGTTCAAGCCCTATCATTTTCCAGTTATAAGCCAGTCTCAAGATATCTCGCCGTATTGATCGAGGGCCAGAGCTTCATGCGAGCAGGAGCGTCGGTTGCCCAAGCCGCTGATATCGTTTGACCGCGTACATAAAATGAAAAAGGCAGGGCGCATAAGAAAAAACAATATGGTGGAAGATGAGAGTATACGGGTAATAAAGAGGCTCAGAAAATTGCATACAGAAGAGATACTGGAAATGACGGTCCCAGCTGTAATAGGAACCATGGAACACGTAATGCACATAAAAGAGCGGCATGCCATCACTTCTATTCTTTTTTTTATATTCATTCATTCAGTACTTGTTATGGAGATATTTTTCTAGGCGCCTTCTTTCGGGCTTCTGTGCCACCAGTGCACTGTCTCCTGTGCCCATCTTAAATATGTTCTGTGTTCTGATACGGATTTTCTTGTACTGATTAGGAGATGACAGGAATGAGCCGGAGTAAAATATATTTATTATGAAAAGATTACTACATTCAGTCAAACTACTAAAGTTTTCTTTGATCACCAAAGCAATATAGAAAGCCTGCGGTGTGTCATTAGATGCGTATGTGAAATTTTTTGCCTACACGTGTAGGTATTCGTGTTGAGTTCAGTTCACTCGCGACTGATTGAAAAGAATAATAGGGCCTGCGCTTGTATTTCGATCTGTGAAATGCCTATGGCATGGAGCGGAGAAAATTTTAAAATATGTATACAGTTATTCGTGGTAGGCTTAGCTGCCATATGTTTTTATAAAGGCAGCTGCAAAAATATATTTATGGAATATTCGCAGCATTTATCACAGACATCATGTTATGTTGTTGGAAAAAGTTATCTGAAGATAAACGTGAGATTGTCCCCACCAATTATTCGATACTTGGTCTATTAGGCGTGCGCTGTCCCTCATTGCCTAATATTACCACTGCCGGCGTCATCGAACACATAGTGGTCGTAATAATCGCCATTATTGTCTTCGCGGTCAGACTGTCGTGGCGAATCATCGTCGTCATGGCATCATTGTTCTAGTCACTGTAGTCATTTAAAGCGGCTTCTTTTTTCTATTTTTGTCCTGCGACTAACTGTCAGTGATTTTGTCGGACTTGCATCTTCCTTTTGGGTGGCCTTCAATACAACTTTTACGGCTTTGAACTCTATCATACGCAAAACTTTCTCAACACAGAACATAGAATTAAATGTGTGCAAGGAACGCACCATCCCTTATAAAAATTTCTAGCAACATTTTTTTAGACTGTCTTTAGTCGATTATTACTAGAACCTACCAACAGTCAACTGAAGTCCTACCAACTGTCTTTAGACATCCTAACAAAGCTCTAGTAACACCATAGAAACAATTCGCCACCAGCTCCCAATAGAAACGTGTTCATAGGGTGTCTTTAAACTTCCTACCAATTTCATATGAACATTTGTCTTTATACTCCCGAGCAACATTCTTTCAAAAGAAGAATGTTCATATATATTCTGCCAACTTCCTACCAACCACCCATTAACATTCTTCCAATACAAGAATGATTGTAAACGTTCTGCCAACTTCCTGCCAAGCCCCTAATAACAGGCGTTCTTTATACACCAAAATACCATTCTCCCAATGGAAGAATGTTTGTAAACGTTCTGCCAACTTCCTACCAATCACCTATGAACATTTGTCGTTATACGCCCTAGTAACAGCTGTCAACAATTGACCACCATACATCAATTGAAGCATGTTCATAGATGGTCTGTAAACATTCTAGTAACCGTAAATCAACACAAGTTTTTAGGCTCTGTAGTAACGTTGTGGCAATATTTTACTTATATGGGCTTATGTACTTGCTACTGACGTTTTACCAGCCCTCTAATAACATTTGTCAGAATGTGCGAACATGTTTATAAAAGGCAGTATGCAACCTAGAAGGTGCATGTACATTAAAAACAGATGCCAGTTTGCACTAAAAGAAGTCTATTCACACAAAAATATTTACACAAGATTGTGAGAAAGGTAATAGAGAAATGAATAACAATAATAAATAAATAATGACTTAGTTGATTTCGGCATGGCAGCTGTCGCATATTCTCTAGCAAGCATCGATGACAATATATTTTTTTACACTCAGAGTTAATGTCTCTGAGAATGTTTGCAGAGTGAACCCTGCACAGAAACAAGATGGTCAGTGCTAGAATCATGATCAGGTTAGCACATTACATATATAGAACAGCTTTTTAACAAGGTTCACATGCAAGTTAACATGAATGCTAAAGTTGTAACCGTCATCGCTGTTTACTTGCAGAGGAAATGGCAAGGATGGGGCAGATCTTGCAATGCATAACCTTCGCTGCGTTCTGTTTACTACGTGTTATTAAAATGAGGAAAGTGCACAAGGCCGTTTCCGCAAAATAGAAAACAGCCTCAAACTATTGTTATAGCGCCCAATATTGCGGCTTGAGTAACTTCAGTTTCTCAAAATGTTTTCTTAACCAATTATCTGCATAAATAATTTACTACTCAAGAAGTCAATTACATGGTTTATTCATGGCGAAATTTGTAGCGAGAACAATAGAGACGGACGCCGAGAAGGTGGACACGCAAGCGCTTAGTCACAAGTGTCTATTTTTGGAAAAGCACAGAACGTAAAAGAGCCAGCTCGCTGCACCGAGCATGTGCAAAACGCGTCAGCCATTTCTATATGAACAGACTGCAAAATTTGAAGCAATATTCAATACAAATTCTTTGTCACTGATAGCAACCAATGGCTGACGGATTCATTTTTAAGCACGGCTTATTATATGGAACGCTTCTGTAATTTCACGTGCTCGTTCATTTTTACTCAAAAACAATATATCAGTGTAAAAAAATACCGGTTTACAATGACATAGGTTGCAGTGGTTAGAGAAGTGCGAATGTTTTTCTTTCACATTCGCACTTGTCTAACCAGTGCAACCTATGTCATTGCGAACCATGAAACTATACGCTCAATATTCCACTACCTCTCATCCTGTACAGACATAATAGGAAAGAGCAAAGAATGTGTTCATGATCAAACATTTACCACACAATAATTCATCGCGACCGCTCCAAAAACGTAGTGTTTGTACGCTTCGTGTCTCTAGCAAGTTCACGTAAACCGCATGGCGTGGATGAGTTCAAGTATGTAAGAAAATTGTTCTTAAAACATTTCACGTCATTACAGTTCGCGCTACAATAACCTGCCAAAATGCGGCATAAGAAACTGAAATGATCGTCATCAGCCTGTTTTATGTCCACTGCAAGACGAAGGCCTCTCCCTGCGATCTCCAATTACACCTGTCCTGCGCCAACCGATTCCAACTAGCGCCCGCGAATTTCCTAATTTCATCGCTCCACCTAGCCTTCTGTCGTCCTCGATTGCGTTTCCCTTCTCTTGGTACTCATTCTGTAACCCTAATGGTCCCACGGTTATCTAACCTGCGCATTGCATGACCTGCCCAGCTCCATTTTTTTTTCTCTTGATGTCAATTAGAATATCGTCTATACGCATTTGCTCTCTGATCCAAACCGCTCTCTTTCTGTCTCTTAACGTTATGCCTAGCAATATTCATTCCATCGCTCTTTGCGTGGTCGTTAACTTGTTCTCAAGCTTTTTTGTCAGTCTCCAAGTCTCTGCCCCATATGTCAGCACTGGTAAAATGCAGAGATTGTACACCTTCCTATTCAATGATAATGGTAAGCTTCGAGTCAGGAGCTGGCAATGTCTGCCATATGCGATCAAACCCATTTTTATCCTGTGAATTTCCTTCTCATGGTCAGGGTCCCCTATGATTAATTGACCTAGGTAAACGTACTCCTTCACAAACTCTAGAGGCCGACTGGCGATCCTGAACTCTTGTTCCTTTGCCCGGCTATTTATCATTATCTTTCTCTTCTGCATATTAATCTTCAATTCCACTTTCACACTCTCTCTGTTAAGGTCCTCAATCATTTGTTGTAACTCGTCTGCATTGTTGCTAAATAGAACAATGTCATCGGCAAACCTAAGGTTGCTGAGATATTCGCCCTCAATCTTTACTCCTAAGCCTTACCAGTTTAATAGCTTGAATACTTCTCCCAAGCACGCAGTGAATAGCATTGGAGAGATTGTGTCTCCCTGTCTGACCCGTATCTCTATAGGTATCTTCCTGCTTTTCTTGGGTAGCTGTAGAACCTCTGTAGATATTTTTCAAGGTATTTACGTAAGCGTTCTGTACTCCTTGATTACGTAATGCTGCTATGACTGTTGGTATCTCTACTGAATCAAATGCCTTTTCGTAATCTATGAAAGAAATATGAGGCTTATTATACTCTGCGGATATCTCGATTAACTGATGAATGACATGGATGTGATCCATTGTGAGTATCCCTTCCTGAAGGCAGAATCTGAGTACTAACATCAAAATAAGATCAAAATAAGAAGTTTATGAAAATGATGGAAAAGAACATACGATTTATTATAATTTGGAGGCAGATAAACTTTTTCAGCGCAGTGCTGTCTTGAGGAACAGCTCTTCGCTATTTGTGTAGTGCGCAGTTTAAGACACGAACAGTGCCAATAATAAATCACTATCGCTGCACACGACACGGCATCGCAGCTGGCAGAGAAGCTGCAGGAACGTCCACATCACGAAACGAAGAAAGCGCCGTGGGCTTCGCAAGCACGTTGCCGATTGGCTTCCATCGATGAATCAGCCACAACACAGCATAAGCATAAACAGCAGCAAAAATAGCTAGATTGCTGCTACAATACGCAACCAAACACCTACATTGCTCCGACCGTACCACGCCCGCATCGCAAAGGAACTGAAGGCGATTGTGATTGTCACTCTCTTTGCCTCGACTCGGACCACTGGCAAATTTGTGCGCATGCGCGAGAGAGGCATGTGACATTCTTTCCATCCACCCGGTTCGCCATGACTACCGCGGAACTAAAGCCCCTCTTTACGCCGAACCATGCCTCCCCCCCCCCCCACCCTACCTTGCGAGGGTTGACTGACACCTTGACATTCATGGCCTCTCGGTGACAGTTGTGACGGGCTTTTGTGTGCGCACCCCTTTCTGGGAACTGAATTTAGAGGGAAGAATGTACCTTATGGCTGATGTTGAAGAAGAACCTGAGAAGACTGCCGGCTCAATATTGTTCTGCATTTAGGGGCTGTATAGTTAATTTTATCTCTCGAGACAATTATTGTTATGAAAACCGACTTTTCTCTCCAAATGTTACAAAAAGAGAAAAATAAAATTATGTAGGGTAAACTAAGTGGGGATTCTATTTTGCGCAAAAACGTCCTTTAGCACTTGCCGCTTTCAAAGACAAAAATTTGCTTCATGGCACCCAGCGCAAGATAATGCCGAAGTATATTGTAGTATTATTTTTATAGTTAAATAGATGTCCAAAGCGTGGTGGCTACGACGTTACCGGTTCTCAGAACCCCGAACCACGGCAAAAGCATGGCTTTTGATATCCTGGCTCTTGGTATCCGGAATGTCATGATTACGGATATCATAAAGGCACCACAACACCTTGTCGGAGCTAAGAATTTTGTCGCCGTGTTATGAAGCAAAAGCACTGATTAATAAGCGTGCATAAGTCACCCTTTTCGATCTGTTTTCTCACACAGCAAGCTACCAACGCCGTAAAGCAGATCAATTGACATAGTTACAATGCTTTCACTTTCATACGACGCCCTGTTAGTTTTCAACATCCTATTAGGAGGCTGGAACGAAAGCGTGCGAATAGGGACGCGAACCAAGCTACATTTTTGATACAGTAAGGATAATTTCATTCTATTTACACAGACAGGTGTCACTTGCAAAGAGTTCAGCTTTTCCTTCTATTCAACCTGTGTGATTATTCAGGTCAACATTCGCTCTCACGCAGCAGCAGCTGTATATTGCAGCCTTTGGGATATTTGAGTGATAACGTTCCAGCGCCGAGTTTCCCTGAGTTTCGGCTCTTTCTCAGCTTTTTAAGAAATATTGTGACGCTACTGTGCTGACACGTTCCAGCTTAGGGCGTAATACTTATATCTCGGAGTGCACTGACCTGATTATCTCGTTGCAAAGCTAATTGGTGGTCTTGCAATAGCAGTGCCTGGTAAGGGCCGTTTTACGCTTGAGCCCCACGTAACAACCCGCCTGCCCGCACGCATGTGGTCGGGTGAAATTTTATGCATTTCGCAGACTCGTACACGCATTTCGGTTTACACTGGATGTGCGAGCACAATGTATTCCAAAATTTGTGAACCAGTGGGCGAAATGTGCAGTTTTCCGCAAGACATGCACGCGTGTGGCAAGCGGGCGGTGTCACGGCTAAAGCGTAAATGGGCCTTTAATATTAAAGCCAGCCCTACGAGCGGGATAAAGCTGTGTAACTGGTGCAGTATACACCGCAATCACACCGGTCAGGTGGTGTAGCGCAAGCAAATTTTCTCGAAATGTGTGGCGCTCAAGATACCATTCTAGGCGGGTGAGAATCATTCTTTCCATGACCTTCCCAACACAGCTGGACAGCGCAATGGGTCGGTAGGACGCTAGGTCAAGTGGCGACTTTCCAGGCTTCAGGAGTGGTATCAAGCGGCTGGACTTCCACCGCTCAGGAACGACGCCATCATTCCATGACTGGTTATAACATTCCAGCAGTCTGCTTCGGCCATCTTCACCTAGGTGGCATAAAGCAGCGTAGGTGATGCCATCTGGTCCTGGCGACGATGAGCGCCTGCATGAGGCCAGAGCAGCGTCCAATTCCTCAAGTGAGAAGGAGACATTCAATTCTGGGAAGCGTGTCGCAGGAACTTCACCCAGAATTTCACTATTGATGGTGACCACACTGCCCGCAATCTTCACACAGAAATCTTCGGCTATATCGACCTGTGAGCGGCCTTGATGGAGGGCTAGGGCTGAGAATGGGTGTCGTTGCTGTGGAGACGAGCCAAGGCCCCGATGCCATGGCTGGTTTTAGAAGAGGCCGTTCCTCTATTGACAACGTCATCGACCTAGTCTCGTCTGTACAACAGGAAAAACACCACAAGCGTATATCGGTTGCACTATTCCTCGACGTGAAAAGCGCCTATGATAATGTAACGCATGAAGCCATCCTTGATGCCCTGGAAAATAATGGAATAGGTGGACGCATGTTTCAGTGGATTCGGAGCTATCTATTCAAAAGATCCTTCTTTGTGCACAGTGCAGATGGCCGAACTGCTGACCATTACACTTACCGTGGCGTCCCTCAGGGTGGGGTTCTTAGCCCCACTTTGTTCAACCTTGCAATCCTTGGCCTTGCCGACGTTCTACCACATACAGTAAACCTTTCTATATATGCTGACGACATATGCATATGGGCCTCGGCAGTTACACGTCTCCAGGTGCGTGCACGGCTCCAAAAAGCAGTGACCCTAACATCATCGTACCTGCGTGCGCAAGGCCTCAGCATTTCGACCGAGAAGTGCGCCTTAGTCGCCTTTACCCACAAGCCCATGACCTGGTACCCCATTTCTATTGACCACCAACCAATTTCCTACGCAAAAACTCACCGATTCCTAGGCGTTATTATAGACAGAGACCTTTCATGGAGCCCCCACATCACATATTTGAAGAAGAGGCTTACTTCTATCTCCCACATACTAAGGTTTCTCGCCGGTAAAACGTGGGGCACATCCGTGGCATCTATGCTTCAACTATACAGGACGCTCTTCCTGGGATACTTGCGATACAGCACACCAGTGCTGTCCAATGCTAACAAAACTAACATCCATGTCCTACAGAGCATTCAAGGCCAAGCCCTTCGAACATGTCTGGGGCTACCTCGAAGTGCTTCAACCGTGGCAACAATTGCCACCGCTAGAGACCACCCAATAAGGACCTATATAGATATCGACGCGCTCCGGGTGCATGTTCGCCATATATCCCGAGTCCCTGACCACCATCTCGCTCGATTGCCTGAGAAAAGACCCAGGGCAGCGTTCTCCAGATCAATTGCGGCTAACCGGCACTCTTTGTCTTTGAGGCACTCACCCGCAACAAGAACGCCATCCCCTATGTGGTGCTTGAAGAAGCCTCCTGTGTACCTTGCTGTTCCAGGAATAGTGAAGAAAGCTAGCCTGACCACCGCGGCTCTCCAGCAGATCACACTGGAACTTCTGCATTGTTCATACTCTAACCGAATTCATGTTTACACGGATGGTTCCGTCTCGGAAAATTCTACGGGCGCCGTTGTTCTACCATCTCAATCGGTCGTCATCAAGTTTACGACATCACACGTAACGACATCTACAGGCTCTGAACTGGCCGCTCTTCGCGCTGCTGTCGAATACATTGAAAAAGAACCGCCCAACAAATGGGCAATATTTTGTGACTCGAAAGCAGCCCTCCAGAGCTTGAGAAGTTTACGACGTGGCAATTATGAACAGCTGGTGTCACAAATCCACGAAACCTGCCATTGCGCTTCTGAAAGAGGACATAATATCATATTTCAGTGGCTGCCGGGACATTGTGGCATCGTTGGTAATCACCTCGCCGATGACGCTGCCCGACGTGCCCAGGCTGGCTCACCGACACTCCTTATACCTTTATCCAGAGTCGACGCTGCAAGAGAGCTTCGCAGTCTCGCTCGTACAATCACGTTAGGTTGCTGGCATACACCTCAGAACTCTAAGTGTCGTTTACACAGCCTCGACCCATCACTGAAACTTACATTACCAGCGAACCTTCCACGACGTGACGCAACACTGCTGTGTCGGCTGTGGGTAGGAGTAGCATTCACCAACTCCTACAGCTATCGTATTGGAATGGCGGATTCACCAATGTGCGCGAAGTGCAAGTGTGAAGAGACTATCAGTCACCTTCTGTGCCACTGTTCTCGCTTCGATAATCAACGCGAGACTCTCCAGTGTGCCTTAAATAGACTGGATGACAGGCCATTTACGGAAGCGAAGATCTTGGGGGCCTGGCCTCATAGTTCAATGGCCCAGAAAGCAGTTCGAGCGCTTTTTCGCTACCTGAGGGAAACAGACTTGAGTGCCAGACTGTAGACATCCTATACCTAAGTTCTCTCTCTCCCTCTTTCACTCCCCATTCCCCTCCCCACGTGTAGGGTAGCAAACTGGACTCAGTCTAGTTAACCTCCCTGCCTTTCTGTCTTCCCTTCTCTCTCTCTCTCTCTCTCTCTCTCTCGAAATGTGGTCGCGTCACCGCACGCTCACGTAGTCCAGTATAACAATTAAAAATATTAGTTCTAACAGTTTACGAACATATTTCTTTAAAGATTTTAGCAGCACTCCGTCCACGATTCGCTACCGACTTGGATTGGAACTGTGATTTAAAACAAGGAGCTTGATTCCTGAGTATGTCATATATCGGCAATAATGCGTGTTTGAAAAAAAATTTATCAATAACTCTCAAGTTACTTCCCATTCTAAATATTTTTCGGCAAAGAGTCCCACCTATGGACGTACAGGATACATGTCCTTCAGAAAAAAACATATTTTGATGACGTATAGTAAAACATTCTTTAGACAAAAGTAAGGAACCTTTTGACGGAGTACTAAAGTTATTTGAAATATTCCTTATACAAAAGTGAGAAGGAAGTCTTTTAACGGTGTACTTAATATATTCCTTATACAAAAGTGAGAAGTAAGTCTTTTAACGGTGTATTAAGAATATTGTTTATACAAAAGTAGGAAGTAAGTCTTTTAACGGTGTATTTAAAATATTCTTTCTACATATGTAAGAAGGAAGTCTTTTAAAGGTGTACTTAAACACTCTTTATACAGAAGTAAGAAATAACTATTTTGACAGTGTATGAACAAATGTTACTAGAATGTAAATGTAAATATACTGTCAGTAAAGTAAATAGAAAGTTGGTAGAATTTCTAAATAATGTTAATAGGCATTTTTGTAAGAGATCAGTGCTCTCCAGTCTGCCTAAAGTTTTTCCATTGAGTGCAATATCAAGTTATACTTGACGTTTGCTGTCGTTCGTGAAGACTTTTGGTCCGAAGCCTCTTAATCACGCCAAATCTTAGTTGCAATTCACTCTCGGAATGTCAGTATCAAGTCAGACTGTGTTTGCGCAGGCTACTTTAAATATGTCTGCAGGCTTTTGAGTACCTTCAGTTTTGATCTTTGGGTACTAAAAAGAAGGGGGCCTGAAATGACCATTCATAGTCGAAAAAAGGCGTACACGTACGAAAAAAAAAAAAAAAAAAACATGGAACAATGATCGTCATTCACAGAGCGCACGCTAGATGGCTCCACAAAGCTCTGTCGCTGCAAAGCTTCATCAAGGCGCTTAGTGTGTGCGCCTTGCTAGCGCAAGTTCCTCAACGTTCACCTGGAGCAACAGTTCATCAACAAGAGCACACGGGCGTTTGATGAGCAATCTGCATGTCCCAGGCACGTCATCAAAGTGGTTTGCAAAAAATGTGTGAACGTCTGTGATTATTAGTGCAATTACTATTAGAGAACACGCGTTAGCGAACTCACCTCTACTTTGCTTCTCTCCTTCCCTCCTCTTTCTCTCCCTGTCATCTTTGTTTTCTTCTTTCCCATTCCCCCTGTGTAGGGTAGCCAATCGGACGTTATTCTGCTGCCCTGCCTGCTGCTTTTCTCTTTCCTCCTCCTCCCCTCGGCAAAAAATAGGATGGAATGCGGTATGAATGAGCCTCAAGAAATTCTTAGTTAAAATTCATTCTTGCGATCTTGTGTTCGAGACTCCACAATAGGCAGTTCGGACACACATTGGACTTAACCATGGATTCCACCGCTCTGCTGAATGCATAAGGTCAGACAGGAAGCGGTCCGTTAGCGCAAGGGAATGGAAAGCGTACGGCGCGCCATATTAAACGAAAATTTACGCATAACTTCTGTTGCGTCAATGACTTGAGCCAAGAAGGCTGTCTTAATTATATACAGCCCTGCTACACGTGGTGACGAGGAACCAATGCAGCAGCGTGTATTGTTTTTCTTTGCTCATCCTTAATATGCAGCCGCTCAAGCTCGGCAAACTTGCCGGTCTTCTGTGGCAAAATCAGGCCACTTCAGTGAAAGGAGATTGTGAAAGTTTTCAGGTACGTAGAACTAAACCTGTAGTTCGTGACTCTTGTTGCATCTGACCCTTGGAGCGTCGCAGTACAAGCAATGGCTGCGCACCTCAAACCATTCCTAGAAAGCAGAAAAAAAGAAAACCTTCTTGATCTAAACCAACACTTTCTATACCTGCAAACGACGAAGGTTTTCGGTCTTAGACGCTATTCGCCATTGCCTGCCAGCCTGGACTAATATTATGTCCAACAACACATTTCTTTGTTGGTACCTCTTGTTATGAGGCGCTCCACCGTAAGATGTTTTTTTTTTTCGGTGGTAATTCTACGGACACTCGAGGCCCGTTCACATCCTCAGCGCCACCACCTTCGCCGTCGTGCTGTCACAGTATCAAGGCCCACAAGTGGCCCACACGTGGAGGCTAATAACGTCACAACGGAGCGAAAGGAACTGTACGGCGTAAGTTTCCACTATGCATATGGTTCGCCCATCCATGACATCGAACTTTCGTCTAACATGCGAATAAATATGGTGCAATAAAAACGCAGTTGCAATGTATCCGTTATTCAATTGTCTGTCGCCACTAAGCAGCATCAATCTAAAGTATACAACCCCCCCCCCCCCTCCAACTGCACACTGGATCACTTTGCTCTCTTTCACAGGAGCACTTCGAGCCAGCCCTTTTTCGAAAGGATAGGAACAAAGAACATGTACTACAGATGCCAAATAGGAAACGCAATATACAGATATACAGAAGAGGTGTCTCTCCGTTCTTAGGCGACACGCAGCTGCACCAAGCACACGTAGGGTGGGTCACTCTGCAACGTACCGTACAGAACCTGTACTCTACAAGCGATACGCACTGAGCTTGGTTACAAGATCGAAGATGCCCAGAGGACTCAACGCCAGGCTCCGTTTGATCGGCTCTGCCGCAGCCATGCGAACGTTCTCGCCTTCGCTGCATGGGCTTTGAGCGCGCGCGTATTATCACTCCTGCTGAGTAGCTGTGTGTATACCACAGGGTTCCGCATACGCTGATGTGAGCTAACCCCCGTATTCTGGAACGTTCCTCCACTCATCTATCCACATAAACTCAATAAAGTTGATTGCAGCACTTCTCCTTAACAGAAGCGGTCACTGCGCTTCATTGACAGACCACGGCAATTATTGAGAAGTGTAGTACCTTCTTCACTCGAGGGGCGGTGCTGCACTCAACTCGGTGGAATGAAGCAAGAGCTCCAAGCCGAGGTCCGTTTGCGAATATGGCGGGAACTATCGAATCATTTCAATGGAAGTTTGGCAAATGGCGATGATTATCCTTCGGTGTCATCTTGTGCGCCATCGAGGAGCGACGCCTCTAAAACCGTTGCCGGCTTTACTCATAGCGTGGTGTTACGCATAGATCAGGAGCAGCCAGGGTGCAGTTCATGATCCGCATCAGCAGTTGTCTGGTGTGATGCGTCGCGCCATGTCATCTCCCCGTATTGATAATATAACGCGCAAGCAGATCGATCGCAACGCGATACCTTGCTATCAACTTCGATGCTTATCCTTCAGAGCTGCCAACTTTCTTGTGGAGCCCGTATTTACAAAACTTGTCTTACGGAAGCACCACTAATGTTAGGTCATGCCTACGCTGAAGTTTTCATCATCGCCGTTATCGCCATCATGAAGGGCTGGCGTTCGAACGTTAGCCAAACAGCAAAATTTCTTACGTAAGAAAAGTTTTATAAATCAGCTTCTGATTAGAAAGGCTTCAAACAAGAGAAATAAAGCGTTTACGTGCATACTGATACCGTGCCTCCTAACCATTACGCCGCTGTCATTGCGCGTGAGCGAACACCTAGATAATACTACTATTAAGCACTTACAAACGCTCGACTGCCCTGTCACAACCGGTGTCAATTGATTGAAACACGGGGATTTTGTTTGAGTTCATTCGGCTTTAATAGCAATCCTCTGGAGAAAGTGGAAACAAATCAGTAAACGTAGGAAGGTCGACCAGACGAGCGTCCGGTTGAAGTTACAAGCTGTGCTACTTAGTTTGAGTATTTGTACGAACTTACAGAGATTGAAAGAGTACGCGCAGCATGAAGAGCACAGGGCGAGAATAAATATGTCGAGTTTGGTATTTTACACCGGTGGCAAACGAAAGGGGTAATAAAGAAGAAGAGAGGGACATAGTTAACACTGCGTCCACGGATGATGATGCACAGAACTGTAAACAGCCACTCAGGCTGGTGCACACAAAGAGAATGCAGTATCGCCTGAATAGGTTTCTGTGGTAGGGATGGGCTTTCGTCTCCAAAAATGTTTCCAAGTTTACCCGGCTTAGTGCGGTCTCTATAGAGGTGCGGTGGACGTAGTGCTCACGGCTGGTGCTGTACGCGTTTTATTTACAATGAGTGAGGGTCCCACGGTCTACAAATGCAATCGCGAATTTCTTCAGGATCGTAGGAGTCGCAGGTTTCTTTATCAACCGTTTCTTTCCGGTAAAGTTGGCGTTTGTACATGATGCGCCCAGGCAGAGACGGCAGAACAATTTCGGATCCTTGTGGGAGAGTCACTTGCAGTCGTTATAAAGGCTCTAGGTTATACAAGCCGCACAAATAAACACTCGGAGAGCCCCAGAGAGCTTCGCTGGTTGTGCAAGCCGGCAGACCAACCTGATATTCAGCGCTTGTCCTCGCCAATCGAATTTGCAGGGCCTGAATCTACGCGCGGTGTACATTTACTGGTCAGAATTGTCTCACGCTTCCTGCTTGCAGATAACTGGGGTGCAACGTCTTATATTTAAAGCTTCCTAGTAAGCGTTCGTAGGGGTCTTAACTTGTGCGCTGTGTATGTGTCGCAAAAGTCAATGTTTCTCACCTCGGGCAACTCCTTTCTATCTCATAGCAGGCTCTTAAAACCTAAGATGAATGGATGGTAGAATAGAAGAACGACAGAGAAGCTGTGGAACACTATTCAACACATTTCTTCGAGATAGAAAATATTGCCTTCGTCAATTTTCTTGATCCCAGAACTTCGCGGGGGAGAGATGGTTCTGAAAAATACGCTCGGGAAGGGGGGGGGGGGGGGAGGAGCGGTGATCGTTAATTGATTTCTTTGTCTCTCTTTATTATTTTTTCATGTGGGGATTACCTATGCTCCAATAAAAAGCTGATGGATAGTTGTAGAGTGCATGTAGCATTGTTTTCAAAGATGACGAGAAGTTAAATGGTTAGTATGGGAAAAGAAATTAGTGCCACAACAAATATGAGCGAGAAAATTATCCGTTTAAGAAGGCCCACACCGAGCCTAAATGCTATGCAAAGAACGTGTAGGCAGTTTTTTTGGTTGCACCAAAATTTTTCAATTTAGCTGTTGCAGTTAGCATGATTCTAACTTGAGTTCAATTATTCGGTGTGGCGGTCATTACATGAACGAGAAATTAAAATCCTTTTTAAAAAACTTCTTGTGCGCAAACAAACAGGGACGAAGAAAAGGAGCAACGCAGGGACAAGCGCTTCGTCCCTGTTTGTTTGCGCACAAGAAGTTTTTTTTTTTTTTAGTGAATCTGTTCCAACTAGGCCGACTCGCAGTTATGCTTAAAATCCTTAACTGAATAATTAAGAGAATTACTCTATTTACCCTTTTACTTTGTTAAATTACGGCACGTACTTCAATTTACGAATCGTAGCAAGTGAGCTTGCAAAGCATATCGACCTGAAACAAATTCTGAGGACGACACCAGTTTCGAGATATGCGGCATCATTGCAACTGGTAACTGGCATAATTCTGATAATTTGTACCTAGGTGATGTGTTTTGTAAATCCGCTGTCTAGAATTCGTAGTTTGAAATACGTGCTGCGAAATAAATAATTAAAACGCTAATTAGTCTAATTATCGTAGCTATTCAATTCGGCACCTTTATTCTTTTACAAGTGATGGCCATTTCATCGAGTTATTTCGCTGAAGGGTTAAAATTGTGCTATTTTCCACAGGCAATTTCTACAAATTTGAAGCACCTAAAAAAAGAACACGTGGTATATACGCTTAGAATGGACGGCCTATGGTTTGATCATGTATGTCAGATGCACACTAGATTCCCCCCTTCAAACCCTGCTGGCTTACTAGACACACTCCTACGCAATGCAACTTCAGCTCGACACACGCACCATAGAACATTTGGGCAAATTTACAAGCTGGTCCTCCTAAAAACATCTTTCGCCACACTGCCGACTCGGCTAACTGTCTCTCCAGCGGGAGAAACCTTACAGTGACCAGTTATTAAAATTGCGAAACTGCGCTTCGGGGTTTACCACGGTTCAACGTTATTTCGCACGCGGATTCATTTTCTACACGAACTGTTAACGATGCGCTGCGACAAATCGCAGTGCCGGACTCGCGCCTAATTAAGTCAACGAGCCGACGCCGCCCGAGCTGTCGGGATGAGTCCGGCCTCCCCACCCGCCCCTCCCATACGTACCGCATACATGCTCTGCTTGCATTCCGGCTGCTTGCGTATACGTGCTCTGAAACTGAACGTACCCTGTCTCAACCAATTTTGTGTACGCATTTCCAGGACTCGACAACACCAGGGGATGACGAAACGAGGCGTAGCGACTGACTAATCTATCTGTCTACACTGCATGCAACTTCGAAACAATGTGAAAATAGGTTCTCAGGCGATGAAACCGAACTATTTATAATGTATGCAAAAAAAAAAAACCTTAATGTAATAATTTATTTTATAAGTATCTGTTTACAGCATGTCTAAATCGATATCTGCTTATAGAGCAAGCACGTCTGTGCACTGGAAAAGGAGCGAACAAGCAAAAGTGTAGGAGTAAGCTTGGCACCGCGCTAATGCTAGGGCAGAAATGTTGTCACGACATAAAAGAACTTGTCGCTGGGTTAGTTGGTAATCCATCGTCGTAACGTCTACGAACGCAGTTTAGGCACGCTTGTGCGAAAAGGATGAGGGGGTGCCTCGTTGCATGTTTGTGTGTTTGAGTGAGTGCGTGAATCTGGGGGTGTATTCCCTGCGCTATTATATCATTACCGAGGTAACAGATCGCTCAGGATTGAAACTTTTCGAAGAGCGCTAGATGACGGGGATAAGAACGACAACAAATGGGCGCCTATTTGTCGTTTTTCTTATTTCGTCATCTAGCGCTCTTCCGAAAGTTTATAAGCACCAAGAATCTCGATTTTCAACCCTCTCGCTTTCTATTCTCCGTGGAAAACGGTGCTTAAAAGCAATAGAGAAGACAAACAATATTACACAAGAAAAAAGATGAAAAAATGCCGACCTGTGGCACATCCCAGAATAAATGTAAAGCAGTTGATAAAATGCGATAAGCCTGCCCCTTTTCTTTACTGCGTCTCTTGCTGTAAATGAAAGTGAGGCACGCACGCGTGCTCTCGCGCAGCCACGCTACGTTGTGTGAGACACGCAGCAACCGTCTCAAAGGGTTGCAAGGCTTTGGCTCGGTAAAGCTACACGTGCCATTGTGTGCCAACCGTTAATGCATCAGGCTGCTTCTGTTGGGGGACCGAGGTTGCTATCCCATCATCAGCGACGTAACTGAATGTATTTTGTGAACTATGAGCTACACTGCAAAACCGCAGCAGCACGCGTCAGCCGCGGTCAAGTAAGTCCTGGTATCTTTGTAAAGAACGCTTCGCTTCAATATGCTTAACGAGTGCACTACTGCTTCATTTTGTGTGACGGACAGTTGCTGAACGAGTGCGACGAAAAAATAAACGAATTTCCAGCCGACAATCTCTTAGCTCAGAATTCAAAGGCTGGCAGTCGGGATGCTTACAATTGAGTATCACGGCGGTCCTGCCAACCGATAAGGGGTAAAAAGTAAAGTGTACCCACTTTTCCATGAAACGTTCTGTTCTCGTTTATGTTTCATTAACATCAGCTTAAAAGCAAGTACACAAGTGCCCACGCCAGAAAACGTAAGTATTTACAATCGAACACTCTTGCATAGAAAGTTCGCTAAGTTAGCATGTGCCATAAAAATGCAAGCTTGCGGTAAAGAAAAATATGATGCAGAATATCTGCCACAACTTTGAGGAAAACAATTAGGTGCGGGTGCGAGAGTAAGTTAATTTAGGGGGCAACCTCATTTCTTGCCTGTTGCCTAACACGGACGGTCACAAGGCGCGTGCTGTAAACTGACACGTGACGCAGGCGCAAAACGTCCTCCAAGGGGCTAGTCAGCTTTGGCGCGAGAGAAGTATACGGGCAAGCGCATGCACACGTGCGATGCCCTTAAGTGCATGGTTGAACCACCCGACTGGTTTCAGGAACTTGATGGTTTGGCGTCTATGAAGGCCTCTCTGAAGGCCTTTTAAACTATTACAGTGTAGCCAAATGAAGTAATATTGTTTTCTTTCAGTACCAAGGAACGTGGTTTGTATTGTTGTTGCTGAAGTACTAAAGAAAAGGAACGCGATCGTGGCATAGTGGCTAGAGCATTGGGCTACTGGGGTCGAAGACAGAGGTTCGCGTTTCTTTTTATATATGCCTGAAATGTGGCGAGACCGAAAATACCGGCCTGCCCACCTTCCTGCCTACGCACATATCGACCTATGGCCAAAGTAGCTGGAATGAGGCATAAAATGCTTCGCAATAAAAGCGGGACGTCGAGAAGACACACACGGCAAACAGGTATTGGAGCTTTGACAATTCCACGGCTTGAATGCGCGTGCCGCGTTGTTTTTATAAAGTCGGCGACTATTGATCTGACTTGGTAGGGTACTGTACTTCAGGGTTTAACGAGGTGCAAGCCACTTATCAAAAAAAAAAAGAAGAACATCGCTCCTACTTTTAGACTCTGTTGCACTGCACGGTGTCCTGATAATTGAGCATATACCAAAGATCGGTCGGCGACTGCGCGTGGTGCGCAATAAAAATGCATAACCACTTGAACAAGTAACGCATGAAACAAAATAAATAAAGAAGGGCAGAGAGCTAGACAGGACACGCATTGTGCGTAGTACGTTACTCGCTTAGTATGAACCAAACAGTCCGCAACAAAGTACTTCTGCAAGACGAGCGGTTCCGTTTACAGAGGGATGAGAATGCTTTTAACGAAAAGTTTTCTTTTTTTCAATATTCGAATACGAAACAAAACAATTTGTAGGATGTTGTTCCGTTTACGCGGCTAATTCGGTTTAAATAATTTCCTTTTACTGAGATAGTACTGTAGTTCCCAGAACTTATCCATTGTTATCTCTAATGCGTCAGCTTACCTTTATATATTACGCATACGCGCTAACGTTGTGTCACATTCTCGAAATATATGCAATTCAGGTTAAGAATACAGGTTTGTGCACGAAGACCGTGGAGAGCATGATTCATTAGACCATTGGATGTACTATTGAACTTCTAGTAGTTTAAATAAAGGTAAGGAACTCGATATGGCAGGTGATACTCAGTATCTTATAGAAAGTTTATGAAGTGTTTGATAGCTCTTTTCACGAATAACAGCGGATCAGCCAGCAGCTACAGGTTGATACGTCTAGTAAATGGCTTTTCAAGATCCATTTACTGGACAATTTTCTCACCTTCTTTTATTTGTCTTGTTGGCGTTAGAAACTATGTCACAGCAACTGCATCAGCACCGACTAACCCAACTTTCTCCGTTAATTACTCTGCTTTATAGTAAAGAAAGGGCATTCCCTAACGGTCTGTTTAACTTCAGCATCTTCCCGTTCTATCACTCTGTCCTGTCCCACCTTTCTTTACATTAGTCTTGTTCGCGCTAGTAACTACGTCACTCGTGGTATAAACTTTACTGCAGCACAATGAGTGAGCTTTATCGAGTGTGTATGTGCGCAAGAAATACAAAGGAATAGGCTGACGTGAGCTAACTTATTAGGACTGTTTGTGTTTCGACACGTCCCATCATACGGCGTCCTTCAGAAAGCACGTCGAATTCGTCTCACGTTTGCCGACGGGACGTTAGTCAACCGCAACATTTCTATTACGTCCGCCACAAATTTGTCACCGACAAGTGGCCGAACTCCTTCTACGGCTGCCTGCTCAGTATTCCGTACGCGAGGCCAGTATTTACCTCGCACCGATATCAGGAAACTTAAGTGCGATTTGCTAGCGCCGGTCTCCTAGGATCGTGACGTGCGATCACATTCACAGAACTTCACTTTTTTTTTCTTCTTATCAACACCTCACCCAAGTCGCAAGGCCACTCATGGCCCCCGTGACGTTCCTCGCGACCCGTAAAACGCCGTGAGCTATTCCAGGCATTCCGCGTGCCACGCCGTATCTCGCAATGTCGGTGCACGGCTGAGCACAAACACAGCTATTCGGCGCCAGGGCTGTTTACACTGCCGTTTCGGATGTCTGCACGGATGCTCAACTCCGGCGAGATGTGAGCTGATTTATGGCTTCCATTAGCATCGGGCCCAATGTCGTAAGATACGGAGGCTTGGGTTGAGGTAGTGGTTAACGGATCGCGTCACAAGATAACGCCGTAAATAGGCCTGGGCCGCTAAAAGTTCATTCTGTTATGCGTCTTTTGTTTCGCTCACGTATTCGAGGGCACCATTACGAAGCTGGCGCGGCACTACACGATGGTTTCGGCAAGAAAAAAAAAAACTGTCTGCACAACATGGGAAGCTGTATGTATATTTGCACTTTCTTGTCGATGACGAGGAAAATGGTCCAACTTTATTGACGAAACCAAAGAAAAAAATGTCTAGTTTATTTGTACGTTAGCGCTTTTCTCTTGAAGGGCTTTTTGAAGTGTTGTTCTTCATACTTAACACCAAGGGGGCGAATTAACACGCCGAGGAGCAAGGCATTTCAGCCTTCGCGAACAAGTTGATTAAGTCAATGACATAGTTTAGAATAAAGTTTCACATCGCAGAGTTCAAGAAGAAACAGTTGACTCAGACCAACACTGTCCTGAACTACAATATTCACAAAACCAGTCCTCAAGCATTATTGTATTGACATTTCATGTTTATCCTGGTATATCAAGTAAATGCTGTATTTGCACGATTCGCGCCCCCGATTGTAAGGCGCAGATATATTACGGCCCAAGTAATAATTAAAAAAAAATTACTCGGTGCCGATTCTACCGTGTACACCGAGTGACGAAACCTGAGTTGAGGCGTACCGTGTTGAAACGTTATGTAACATACAGAGGCACACAGCTGACTTTTAGCGGCTAGTGGCTATCGGAGTCTGACGGCACCTCCTTTTCACTGTCTACCAACCACAGAAAGTCATCTTCAGTTCCATCTAATGCATTAGAAATGCCACACTTATAGCAAACTGGAAAATGGTGACAGCAAACCATGACATAAAAAAGGAACATCCGTTCGCTGACATTGTGGCTAGCTGCCTGTCATTTACTTTTTGAAAAATAAGAATCGGCTTCATTTTTTTATTTTGTAGAATTAGTTGCGATTGCAACGGACATGCAAATTTCAATCTACTTTTTATTCTGAAAAGATGCGTGTTAGGACTGTGAAAATACAGTCGTACAGGCAAGAAATGAAGTTGCTGTAACCGTATCTCTTAACTTGAGATTGCATGCATTCTTTGTGCTAAGCTCCCCTGCCGTGTTCACATACATTCCACTAAACGAACAAGCGTAGCGTATTCTTTTCGTCCCTGCTGGCCTCTGTATATATGTGGCTACTGTGTATATACGTAGTCAACGCGTATTCGCGTGCAGTCTAAGAGCACAGGCTGTGATCTTGATATATTCCATTTCCTAATAAGCGCGACTTTCACCCTGAAACTGCGGAGTGTAATATCCAAAATAAGCCAGTCAAGGAAAAGTGCAATACGTCTTTCGTGCCTTCCAATATTGTGCCTGACGCAGTATTGTAAGCAAAGATAAAATCATCGTCCAGCCAATAGAGTAAACAAAGTGAAATATGTTCTTGCATTTTTTTTTCCGCCTAGAGTCTCATTGCAGAATGAAAGGCACTGTAGTGATGCATACCACAAAAATGTCCAACAGCTATAGAGTTAAACAACGTGCACCAAAATCTCAGTAAGCAAGCGATGTTACGTTCTGCTCCCTTCAAAATGAGACCGCCGTGACCACTAATGCGACCAGAGACAACGTAATTTCAATCACCGCGCAATATTCCCTTAGCTACTGCATCAGACCGTACTAGTAGATACAAGTACAGGCAAAGTACAAATGGAACAGCACAAGGACATTGGTCTATAGTGGCTGCATGCGAAACATGAATACTTCATGGATTTATTTTATATAATTACGTCACAGACACTTTATGCAGAGGAACTCCGAGGACGGTGCTCAGAGTGCACTGGGTATTAACAAAATATGTACTTGGACAGTTTCCTTTCACGATCGTGCATGAGCGCTACATAATACTTCCTAATAACTTCAATAGCATCGTACCGATTAATCTTGTAGCTTTATTTTTATTATCAGCGGTAACAAAACGTTCTTTTAGCAGTTGTATTAGAAGCAAGGCGACCCATTAGAGTTCCTGTGCCTGCAAAAAAAAAAAAATACAAAGAGCTCACATTGCTTGGGAAAAGCAACCGGAGCATAGACACTAAAAAACTAAATGAAAGGAAAGAAATACCATTTGTTATCCACCTCAGATTAGTATAAATTTACGCAAGAAACTGATACGGGTTCATAAAAACGCTACACACATCCATAATAAGTGTCTTGGTCCGGGGTTTGAATGAAGCAGCAATACCTTTTCCAAGTGGTTGCTCTACGATCGGCGCTAACCAATAGTTTAGCAGATTCTTGAGTGTGGCCGAATAATTGACAGCTTGAAGCATCCGAACTAACCAGGTAGCTAATATATCGCCACAGCAATGTTCAACTGTTTGAAAAATCAAAGCTTTGAGTCAGCGCAGATAGCGGAGCGACAACATTGGAAGGTTTCGGTCCGGGTTTTCATCCCTATATACGGACTAATTTTACTTCTGTTGGAAATGTTTCTCTGCTTTTTTTCTAGCTTCTCAGAATTATAAAGTGCATTACTTGTTGTTTCTTTTAAGAAACTTCCTTTCAACTTATTAACTTGGCTCTGTGACCACTTCTGATACCCAGCCCTTATTTTCAGAAAAGGTGTTTGGAACGTGTGCATGTGCGTGCGTGGTTGTGTGTGTGTTTAGATGACAAGTCAGATTAGTCACAACATGCTCAGGCGACATTTAACCACGCTCGCTCGACTCCTGTAAACGTCAACCTTCACTGTTCACTCTCCCGTTTTTCGCCTGCGCAAGTGGTTTCACAGTTATGCAAGAGAAAGAAAGCAAATGTTCAAAGAAACACATGGGAAATATAAAAAATCTGGAGCTTTAAAGCTTAATTTCAGGATCAACCTCTGGATTACGAGAGAACAGTGCATGCGACAGAAAATAAAGAAAAGAAAAACCGGAGACGCTACAGAGAGAGGACAGGCTACAATGCAAGGCAACGAGCGTTTTCCTTAATAGACCTTAGCTGATGAGTCGCTAGTGTCCTGTTCAAACCTTATTTTTGTCGTTGCTAGTGGCGTGCAATAAAATGTTGAATTAGGATTATTTTCCCAATTTTCTTTCAGTGCGAAGAGTTATTCTTTTGCTGGACCTACTTCTGTACTCCTCCTGTCGCTACCATATTTCCTATAACCAACTCTCCATCGCGAATTTGGCAACACAAATTCTCGATAGCGAAACTTTCAAAGCGCTTCGCCGAACATTTCTCGAACGCCGACGGCATACGTGCGTTAGCAAACACGTGATGCTCAATCCTTCAATTACTCGGCCTCATCTATTCAGCTGCAAACATCGAAACTCACGTACCCCGTATTTTCACCGTCGCATGCCCCGGCATCAGCGTATCCATCTCAGTTAGCATGCAGCCAGTTTTTTTTTATATCACAGCGTAAATGTCGCCTTTTAAAGCGGATATTTTTTTGCCCCTTGGCTCCGTTTTGTGATTGCTGGCTTTTTGCTGCCTTGCCGCGTAGACAATTTCGGCCACAGGTATACATGTCACTGGGTATGTGCCCATTTTTGGTCAGTTGCCGCGGATGGGTATGTACCCGTGAGTATGTGCCCGAATTCACAATCCGAACAGGAAGCACTAATTAAAGGCGCAGGTCGGCTAAAGAGAAGTGCAGCAGCTGGCAACACAAGTAGCCTAGTGCGGAGCAAAAATTTGAAGTCATTAAACGGGAGTCGAACGCGCACTGAGCGAGGAGCGCCTCAGCTACAGAGAAGTGAAAAAGAAGACGGCTCACACCCGTACTAGGTAGGACGGGAACCCGCATTGTCGAAAGCTGGCCCTTGCTTCCGCACGACCCACGCATCGTTAAAGCTGGAACTGCTTCTGCACCTCCTCCCGCAGCGATGAAACTATGGCGTGTCGCCTCTGGCTTGAAGTAGATTTATGGATGCGCACTCAGCCCAAATTACACCGGGTGCTACACGTACACGCGACTCTGTTGGTGTGATGAGACCATCAGTCCCTCTCTTTGTGTCGTCCTCGATACGACGGCTAGAAATTCCGCTCTTTCTGATGCCACTTTCGAAGACAGATTCTGGCGTGTTATTACATGCAAGACTGCCGCTTAGAAAGACGCGAGAAACACTCCAATCAGTGAAAATGGCGTGTCTGAGTGTAACACGGACCTCCAGCGGGTGGATTTGTTGCTTATGTTTTCCATGGTTGCTACTGTCACTTGTAGGGGAACATGCTCAACAGTATACCATAACACAGTCATTCATAACATCGTTATCATGACATATTTATCTCGTTGGTAAGGGCTCTACTGCATCCGTGGCCTGCAAATCATTCAGGTTGTGGATAGGTTCCTACTTTACACTGGTATTGCTGGTAGTGACGGAACTGACGCTCTTGCGTACGCGGGGCTGTCACACACCTCCTTAATATTATCGTCCCAAATAGTAATCCAGTTTCGAAATCTGACAATCACTTTCGGCCCAATCGAGTCCCACTGCGTGCGCTCTGTGTAACCAAGTGGTTGCGTCGTGAGGAAGCATCATCGCTGCAAACAATCAAAATAGAATGCCCCCATGAGCCTGAACAATTTTAAAAAAGGGCGCACCATCTTTCCGTTCTCAACTTTATGCGATGAGACGGGAGACAAAAGAAACAGACGAAGGAACACGGTGCTTCCAGCAGCCTTCCTGTTCTTTCGTTTGTGTCATTCCAGTTTTTATTTTTTTTTTCATTCCCTGGCATTTCCCTACGCAACAACAACCTCAAATATACGCCGAAAATATGCGACACGCAGCAGGATATGGTTGAGCACGATCGCAAAGAAACAAAAAAATTTGGAAAGACGTGAGCTTCGGAGCAAGAATTAGCAAAACAAAAAAAAATTCACCACACTCTCTCCAGTTTCAGGCAGGCAAAAGAAAGCACGGAGAAGGAAAATGTACGCAAATAGACGAACAGGAACATATATCAAACAAATAGCCATTTGTTTGTGTATGCTTGCGAAATAATTCTGGCTGCTGACGCACGTATCACGATAGTGCTCACCGAGAGTATCGATCCAAGAGAGAAGTTGCCGTAATCGATCTCCTAATCTGTTATGAGATCGCTGTTCAGTCGAGCGAAGTAGCTAGCCAAAGAGTTGGACAGCTAGACGTGCCGAAACCAGAGTTCCGAATCAGCGGGACGTATTCCATACGCGAGATTCGTGGTTTCCTCCAATGCGAGCGACAATACACGTCCATTTATTGTGGCTGCAGCCAGACACAGCGATCTTCGTTCTCTAGATGTGCAGCGCAGATGTCGGCAGGCACCTGCTTGGGTAAAAAAAATTAACTGGTTCAACAACTACAGAGCGTTCCCGAAAAAAAGAAAATATCCGTTTGTTATAAGCACAACGAGTCGGCTGCTTTCTGGTCCTATGACGCAAGCATCTCTAACCATGCCTTCAGGTAACACAGAGAGAGTTGATTTTATTTCAGACTACGGAGGACACCTCACGTACGCACCAAAGAAATTTGCACCCTTAAATGTCCCTGAAAGGGCTTTTGTCCTACGCCTTAATACAGAGGGTAGCTCTGAAGAAATGCTTTCTCACAAGAATTACAGATAGGTGTGTACAGGTACCTATCTGTACCCACTCGTACATATAGGTACGAGTGGGTGAACATTACCGTCTCCTCAAGCCGCGGCATTCCAGGTGAACATTTAGGTCGTGCGGCCATTGCTATGTCCCGTCTCCTTCAAGCGATGGCGCAAGTGCTGTATATTTCTAGTTGATTCGCACCAAGTGTGTTCCCGCGTCTATTGCTTACGTTTTTTTTTTGTTAACTGAACCTGGGCTACTTTTAAGAAAATTTAAAGACGAACTGCGCGTGGCGAATGGGGACGCCGCGCGCGGCACAATGCACAATTTCCTCAGGCTTGCGCTACGTGAAGCGAACAGAGACACGGATGCCATTGCGGGGCTTTCGCCGCATTGCTGCAACCGTATGCGCAATATACAAACAACAAAGTAGCCGTTTGCGGTATTATTACGGTTTGACAACCGCTTGAACACGTGTAAATATTTAATGAAACGTCCTTATACGAGTGTGTCCATATTACGCTCGTAAGATTTCGGATTAGCTCTCAGTAGAAAAGGAAAGTGATGCGGAGAACTTGTGAATGCGGCGAAATTTTATTTATAACGTTTCAACTACTCTAGAAGCCACCGACCCCCAAGAAAAAAGAAGGGAATGGATAGGTACATTGACATCGGGAACCAGCTGGTACCACTAAAGGAAAGTCTAATTTATTTCATTGTTTTGAGCTAGACTTTCATGTAGTATTTACGGGTAACGCACCAAAGTCTACTCATGATGGTGACAATGGCTTACGTTTTGACACGTCGTAGAGCAACATAGTTGTCATCGCACCGCTTTTTCTTTCCGGATGTCAGTTTGTTGGCATATTTTTCTGCTATATTCTGGGCATTTATGCAAAACTTGCACATTACCCCCAACATGGCTCAAATTGCAAACAAATACAAGCAATCTGCCTGTTTAGTTCACCCCTAACACAAGGGAAGCATACTACGATGCGAGCTCACCGCGTATTCCCCCCCCCCCCTCCGCGCCTCCTCTCTCTATCTCATCTTTCTGTTCCCTCTTTCCCGTTCCCCGGAGTAAGGTAGCCAACCAGACGCGTTTCAGCTTAACAACCCTGCCTTCTCTCTTTTGTTCCTCTTCTTCCTCTTCCTCGTGCAACGCCAAAAAAGAGAAAGAATGAGAGTTCAATAATTTGCAATAGTTCTTATTAGGGAATGAACATAAACATATCGCCTTACATTAAATTTAATATCAGGATCCTCTTTTCCGCCAAATATAGATATTTTGTAACATACAGGTATCATGTGACATTATAAAGTTCTGCTGGTAATGGCCATATAACAGTTTGAAACACTGACAGAAACATTTTAAGGAAGCTGCACGCGATACAGAGGCACGTAGCTTCGCATGCTTATTTGTTATAGAGATCCCCTCCCCCTATTACCCGTTTCGATAAATTTTATCTCGGTGAGATTTGTTGTTCTGCCGAGGCAACGGGCTAAATTTGACACCGCTTGCAAAACACGTTCCTAATGCCCCAAACCTCTTGCATGCGCGTTTCATTGCAAAGACCGCAGTTAACGCACATGTATAATTGTAAAGGCACTAAAAGTTTGACAAGTTGGTAGCTATTCATGCAGCGTGCAAAGAAAAAAACGCGGACACAAGGCAAAGGCAATACAGGGAGCTTGTGTGTTACCTTGGCCTTGTGTCCTCGTGTGTTGTGTGCACGCCGCAGTTTCATAATGAATGCACATGTAGAATTTGACTACGCGTTACTGATGAGATGGCACTTACTTTCGCTAAGAGAAAACAAGGTGTGTTGTTTAGTTCGCTGAAGACACCGAATGAACCTGGTATATCGCATCGAAATACCGAAAGGCGGGTTAAATAAATATTTGTACGGCTGCCATGCCAACAATGAAGAAAAATCGCATAAATAGGTTTAGCTGCTTGCGCTATTGTTATTTCAACATCGGCGTTAAAACACGTCACTTAAATTTTCATTATTCATATTTAGATAAAGAGCGAATGGTTTGCCACGCGACACCTCTATCTTGGGTCGCCGCGTTGAAGGAACGAGTAAGGAATGAAATATCAATTCCTCGCGTGTGTCATTTTATAAGGTGTTTGCGCAAAAAAATCACCAGGAGTACGTTTCTGTCCATAGTACGCCAGAAACCGACAAAGAAACCGAGAGTGCGATCGAGGGATAGCGACATGATTCAGACAGCGTAGCTTCGTTACCATGCAGGGTTCTGACACGCATGGTTCTAACGTGCATGGTTCTGACAAAAAAAAATGGATGAGGAAGGCGTAGTGATGAAGCATAATATATCACAATGTTCGCGACAGCGAGCAAACGAAGCGTGTTCCTCGTTCGACGAGTTCCATAAATCTAGCCGCGGAGGAAATTAGAACAGTCACGTCACTACGAAAAGAACAAACCAATGGGCACGCAGGTCTGTTCGAGTGGCCGTGGCCAATGCGGTCAAAGCGCAATAAAGCAGCCATACGTAGCTTGGACAACCCTGAAGTATGTTGAAGGAAAAGTGGTGGCTATCTCGCAGTGTGTACTGTCACAATGAAGGTTTATTAAGCCGGCACATTTCGGTCGCTACACTTCACCGAAACGCCGTATTTCATTGGGGGAAACACCAGAGCAGTTTCAATATTTTCAGCGTGTACACGCAGTCCTTCTGAGCGTTGTCAATCAGGCGAACCTGGTAGCCTCAGCCTTCAACCGCGCCACATGTCACAACACACACAGCCACGAGTCACAACATACACACTCACTACGTGGTCTTGGGAGGCGAGACTCTCCTAACTGGACCTGGGAAGCCAACTGGCGACCCTCGACCAGGCCCGGCGAGCCGCGATCGCCAGTGGAGCCCTGTCAGAGGGAACCACCCAGGAATAAACCGCGCAACGGTTTCTGCAATAATAAAGTTCCTCCTCCTCCTCCTGCTCCTGAGCGCACGAGTAGAGGTTTCTTGTCAAATAACTCTCCACAATATATTCACCAGTCTGCGTGTTTCGTTTTGCTGAGCATAATACGGGATGTATGTCGCTGCAGTGACGCGTCGCGCTAGTGCTCACGTAGCACGACAGTTGGATTGCTTTCTAAATCCTATTCGACCCTGCGGTGCAGCGGTGCCGTAGAGGTAGAACACCCACCTCGCGTGCGAGAGAGGTCCGTGGTTCGAATCCCGGTGCCACGCAATTTTCCACCGGACTAAAAAAGAATCTGCGTGTTGATGAAATTGCATAAACAGGCCTGGAGTAGGGCCTGATCCCGGTGACCAGAACCGCTAATGCACTCCCTCACCAGAGCAGGGTGGGTACACCAGGGTGGTGCAGTACTTGGCTACAGCCTCCTATATGAAATACTGGCCTTGACAATTGCATTGAAATTTCTCAGTGCATGCAGCACACCATAAGTGCTTTACGCTAGTAGCGAGAGATCGAAATTGCGTGAGCAAACAGTGAGAGAGCACCATTGCTGCCTTATGAAAGAGGCGAAAACGGCTCGCAGATGATAATGTGGTAAAGGCGCATCCTTACTTGCCGACTTCAGTGTGTGGGCGTCATAAAGTAACGCGCACATTTTTGTGCGAAAGGGGACCATCTCCACAGCTGCACGCGAGTGCTGCGTTCTTGCTAATCATTTTGTTATAGTCAAATATTTTTCGCACTTCGTTCGTCATTCGGGGTGACTGTGCTCTGTGTGGGTACGCCCTCCGCGCTGCTGTGAACCAGCGAAACACAAAATTTCCTCCTCGAACAAGATCTCGAGAGAACGGTCTCGCATTTGACAGAGCTCTACAGAAAGCCACCAAAGCGCGGCCTCGATTCCTGAAGGCCACGGGACTGACCGACCATATAGGACTTAGCGCTGAGAATCCCAATACATCGGCTACACCAGCGCGCATCAACTCTTGACTTCTCTGATCCTGTTATTCTTTTCTTCCCTTTCTCCCTTTTCCAGTGCAAGGTAGCGAACAAAGCTCATCCCCTAGCAACGAGCCATCTCTGTCGTATATTATTTTCTTCCTTTCTCGTTCATCACGCACCACAGGCCTAAGCAATTTCCTTCTTCAAAGTGTGTTACTCCAAGTGTAAGCTGTGCTACGGGTCCTTTTTAATAGCGGGGAGATGAACCGAACATCGACTTTCCACATACCGCAGTACTCATCTGGTGCCTTAGATTGAGGTGGGTGGATCGGGTCAGGCGCTTGCCTTCGCCATGTGCGAGGTGCGCGGGGGAAGGCAGTGAAGACTGCTTGAGGGAGGTGAGTTACTGTTCACCAGGAACCGAACAATGCAGTTGGTACATTGAGTACATTCTCTTGCCAAAGTACGTAACCGCATCCTAAAAGGCGCTCACAAATGATTCCTTTAGGTGTGAGAATCACAAAGTAGTAGGATTTACTTAGTGAGATATACTTTTCATAGATCAGTTTACATCGTAGGGAAGTGATAGTTAACTTTGCTACTTGTATGGATGTTACTGAGGAGATTGAACTGTGAGTCAAGCCCATTGTTTATCAATTTCATCACTAGCTTCACCGTTCAAAATATTCTTTCGAGTTCATTTTTGTAATGCGGTAGTTTCATAAGGGTAGTTTTTGTTCGTGTGAGCTATTGTGTATATTGAGTGGTCTGTAATTTTTTCCGTTATTGTAGTTTCATCTGAGTGAATAATTTCGGGACACCAAACAAAAAAAAACTTTCTCTTTGCGAACAAATAGCTTAATGTGGATGCGTATTCAAATATCCGCAAATTCAATATGCACATTCTCGCAGGAGCGGTATTTTGCTTACCTGCGAACAGTGCTGCGAAAGATTTGGAAACCCACACACGCCTCATGAATACCCCGACCACAACTCTACTTTGCTGCAATACTGGACACGTTCTCGCGACAGTGTAGACGTTCTTGCTTGCACGAACTACAAAAAAAAAAAAAAAATGTGCGACACCCTCTTTTGACTTTTCATCCACGCAGCTAAACTTTTTGAAAACATTGGGATTATGACAACTGAAATCCGATGGTTTCCTGCGCATATGGCGAAAGTGGACGAGACTCGGGTAAACCTCAATGAGGTTGCTCATGACTTGGCACGAGGACTTGCTAACCGTGACAGTCACAACCGAGCTGTTCACCATCAAGCCAGGGAATTTAGAGATCATTTAATAACATGCAATGACGTTACCAAACATTACTATTTAGGACGCAGACAATTCCCATTGCCACATCCAAAACTGAACAGGGCTCAGGCAGTCTCACCGCGCTTATTGCAAACGGGTACATATCCCACACCGTACACCATTAATAAGATATATCCAGATAGGAAGATTAAGATGGACTGCAATGATTGTAATGGCATCATTGGAATCAGACATATGCTGGCGGGGTGACCCGCGGCTCTCCCCAACCTCTTTGAAGAATGGACACAGTAGGAGAAAAGGATTCAAAGCCCATTGTTTCAGGACCAACTAAGGGCAGTCCAGAGCGCCCATGATGTCGCTGAAAGGCTTGGCCTGACAGTGCCAACGTGGGAGCGGCCGGCTTGGCTTGAGAAGTCGAGCCTGCGGACCTCATCACAATAAAAGTTTTCACACACACACCGACTTGAACGATCTGGTCTCTTCCCATAGGCATTTTTCTTTATCAGACGCTGCAGCGAAACATGGCGAACAAGGTAAAAAGCAGTTGTCTTTTCTACTTAGCGCGCCTCAAGATCAAGCACTCTGCGATGCATGCGAGGCAAATGTTTCACGGTTCGCATGACTGATTGGACGGTGTTACCTTATAGTAACACCGAATGGAAACGAAGAGACACACTTGAACTTACCCGAACCCGCCACAGTAGCTTAGCGGCTATGGTGTTGCTTTGCTATAAGCACGAGGTCCGAAGTTCGAATCCTGACCGAGGCGGCCATATTTTGCGAGGGTCTAAATACAAAAACTGCCGTGTCCCCATGCATTGCGGTCCGTTGAAAGATCCCCAGTTGGTCAAAATTAATCCGGAGTCCCCCACTACGTTATGCCTCATAACCAAATCATGGTTTTCGCAGGTAAGAACCCAGTATTCAATTCAGACTTAGATAAAAATACCTTATTCGCAGACGAAATTGTTTACTTTTAGAGCCTCGTCGAGATAATAAGTTGTGTCTTTCACAGCCAGAGGCGGCTGCTTTCGCTCAACAGTACAGACGTTATCAGAATGACCAAATAATCCTTTTCATGACAGCGTTTTCTGGGCACACAATTGAGTGTGCCTGAGTACCAGGGGCGTAGCCAAAAGGGGGGGGGGGCGGGCTTATGGGGCTTCAGACTGAAAGTTTTTCGTGCTGTCATGAACCGCCAAAACAATCTCCGGCGCAGGAAATCATTCTGGATTATATCTAGAAGGTGATTTTCACGCTCGAAAAGACATTTCGGCGCGAACATTGCGAACTCGGGCTGGATTTCGCGGCATTGCCTATGCACCCGTAGTTACATGATGCAAGAAGCCCCATCCGAGCACAAAGTTTCAAAGGCGTTTTTATGGGGAGCGGGCTCGTCGCGGCATCTCGCGGAGTCTGCGGAATTTACGGAATGCATGGATTTCAATTCGGAAACTTTATGGGTAAAAAGTTCTGAAACTTTTGATGCGAAAGGTTCATTGCCATTTCGAAAGTGGTGCTTTGGATTTTTAATTCCGGAATTTTGTGGGTTTAATGTTCTTATAAACATTTGACACCAACGGTGCATTTAACTTTAGAAAGTCATACATCGGACCATACAACGGGACAAGCCAAATCAACACACTGTCACACAAATTGGCAAAGCACGCAGCAAGGTCCTATGAGACGAAGCGTCGTGTTGGTTCATTTGTGCCATCATATCCCAGAAAAAATATATAAACACTTTTTCACCTGCGCCAAAGCCTCCATAACAAGACACTAAAGCCAGCAAAGGTAACTACATTCCTATTTATTTTTTCTACTTTACTTTTATTCGCGAAGACACATTGAGAATCTTCAATCTTCTTGTTCTTGATACCCGCGGGCTGCTAGAGCCAGCCAGAGCGTATGCGTTTTCCTCGTATTGCCCCGGCCACCGCGCGGCGCAGTTCGGTGCGCGTTCGTTTTTCTCTGGCCGAGTGGATTTTGGCCTGGCAGAGTTATGGATGCTTTCTGGCTAGCAGACGAGAAAAAGAAACAATGGTCACCTTGCGCCCTCACTGTGGGGACTCGAAAGATTTCAACGCGTTCGCTTGAGGGCATTACCTTCAACACAGTGTTGCAAGGTTGGGCAAGGCAGCGTAGCCCAAAGCTAGCGAAATTGTAACCCAAATGTAGCCAAACACAAAACAGAGCAAAAAGAATTTGTAGTCAAATATAGCCATTTTTATTTGCAGTTTAATTTGTATATACATTTTCGCATTTGACTACGGCAATACCTTTTTGCGCAACCCATCGTAACAAAACGTCTGTGACGCCGTGACGGTCGACCCTTGACATCAACAACAGCGACATCAAGCTTGCACACGGAACGCTTCTTGGTTGGCCCCGGAAACTCAAGTTCCGGCGAATCGCTGCAGAGGCCGAACCTATCGAAAGCACGAACAAAAAACTTAGAGGAAGCTTCGCTTTTAAGGCTGGAACGCGATAACATTCAAACATCCCTGACTGCTTCTCATGCTTCCCGGCAACTGCAGCTTATGCAACCGTAATGTTTACCTGCAAACGCTGGTGGATAACGCTACGCACAAAAGCGAGCCTTTTGTTCTTTTTTTTTGTTTTTTTGCCTTTCCCCGGCATGGCGGGCGCCGCCGCTGCCGCGGATGCGAGCTCCATCCGGATGGTGTTGCAAGGAATCAAGCGCACCGTTCCCCCTCATGGTGAATTCGGCAAATCGCGCCACTGCACACCGGAGCGCCCCAGTGCGCTCTTTCATCCAATCATCGTCGCCCCAGGGCAGCCCGGTGCGCGTCGGTGCGATTTGCCGAATTCGCCAAAGAAACAGACCTCGAAAGGCAGCGAGAAAGCGCTGTGCCTTCGTTCCCTTCTGTCGTTGTTGTCATTTCTTGCGCTTCGCATCAAGTATATGCAGTACCAACTAGACCATCAGTCTGTTCTCTTGAGAAAAAGTGTTTGTGGTTGAGTTTCCGTGCAACAGAAATATTTGGAAAGATTGGATGCGTTTTGTAGACGATCACAAGAAAGAAGACGGGACAGGCGCAAACTAATAATTGAAGTTTATTCGAGGGAAACACTTAAATATCAGTTCCAGCCAGCGCAGGCACATCAGGGTATCAGAAGCAGATAAGAGGAGAAAAAACACAAAATAAGGAAAAATCGAATGGCTTGGCTCAGCTAATCATATATTCTAGGAAACATGCCTCCCTATTGTAAAGTATTATCTATGTGTCACTGATGCATGCTTGTCCTTTCTTTTTTTTTTTTACTATATGCATCTAGAAGTTCCCCGCTTTTTCGTTACTGCACTTGCGCGGGATCTTAACCTGGTTGAGCAGAGGCCTGCATTTGTGATCTAGGTAATGCATGGGTAAATGACGTTGCTCACGGTTTTTAATAAACCTTTCGTGTTCACGGATTCGCACGTTCAAACAACGGCCCGTCTGGCCTGGACATGTCAGGGGAATCTGATAAATAACGCCAACTTGGCAATCTACATGGGGGTTCTTGTGTTTCACGCCACAGCCGCCTTGCTTCTTTCTGCCGTGAAGTCTCCCAATGCGGGCGCAAAGGTGACTCAGCTTGCAGGGAGCCCATGGTTTGGGATAACTTTTCTCGTATACTAACAGTGACGCCGACACCGCGCGCCGATACCGGATTTTCTGAAACATTCAACGCTGTCTTGTTAAAATTCATCTGCAGGTAAAGGAAAATGGCAGTAAAGCTTACCGTGAGAAACGGGGAGCAAGTCGAAAGCGGTACCTGGCGCGATACTTCCCCAGAAACGATGGCCATGAACACGCTGGAGCGTGTCATTTATCCGTGCTTCCCTTCTTTCATGCCGGCGTCACGATTGCCCGGCCCTGTTTTATTTCTCTCCCTTTCCGACAATCGCCGTTTTAGTACAGTCTACTGTGAAAAATCCTCTACTCGCAGGCTCATTCCGACGCTCGGTAATCGGTTGTCTGATAACCGAAACTGATAAGACGGAGATGAGACGATGTTGCTAGCACAGATGTTAGAATGGTGAAGCACAGTGGAACTTTAAGTGCATCAAAGTTCAAAGCCATCGGCTCAGACAGCGGTGCACTGAGGGGAGTGGGGCATTTCGCGCACGCACACACGCACACCCGCGCTGCCGGCTTAGCCATCTTAAACATGGCCTTCGAGATTTGTTTCTGCTCGATGAGAGCCACCTCTGAAGGGTGGATTAGGGCACCACATATAGCCCAAACGAAGCCAAGTGGCAGATATTCAGCAGGATAGACATAGCCATATAGCCAATTCGTCTAAGTCGACGCCAAACATTTTTTCTCTGTAGTCTAGCTACATACAGGCAAACCTGGCAACACTGCTTGAATCTTATCGCAACATCTCTGGAAAAATCTTTTGTCTCGCCGGTGTAGGACACCGAGCAGTATGCGCATGGCTCTCTGCGGACAACGCGTCTCAAGTTTTCTTCGATATTCCTTCGGTAGCCACATTGGGTGCCCAAAGTAGGCATTCGATTGTGAAAAACATGCTTTCATTTGCGTTTTATTTTAATTCGGTGCCTTCGCCCCACACACCCACACACGCACACACACAACATATTGTTGCGGCGCAGCGAATTCTCGCATTGTGAAAGTTCGATTTTGTTAATTTTGCTTTTGCGGAAAGTAATAGGCCATGGGACTCTTCAATTGCTGGATGATCTTAAAATATTA